>NC_085137.1:437846051-438121051 GCF_035046485.1 Aedes albopictus | reverse complement strand
AAAACTGTTCTACTTTAAATTTTTTGAAGCACGGTTTCGAAATCAGCGCTAAATTATGCTTCAAAAATTTTGGTCGTTGACAGAAGTTCACGACTTTCGTTTTATTTTGTAAACTAGTGTTATTGATTTTTTACATAGTCTTAGTTCGAATACTGGTGTGGTGCTGATCTAAAATTACGCCAGAGCACTTAGATCCGTCTTCCCAGGTACATTTTCTAAAGAGAAGGTGCATAGGAAAACAACTGGCGGTAAAACACATCCCTATCAAACACTACTAACACCACAAGGTCTGCTTCTGACTCTACCCGTTATCATGTACTTCGTCTTAGACGAGTTTATTGTCAACTCTATCTTCGTTCTTTCCCTCTTCAGAGAAGCCCCGCATTTCCCTACAATCGACACTTTGCCCGCAGTCTGAAGCGATAATTTGGAATCATCTAGCGTTGCAAGCATATCAGCCTAGTTAGTTTCGCCGGAAAACCATGTTCTGGCATTATCTGTCAAAGCTCATTTCCGTATACTGAATTTTGCGCCAAAATATACAATCTCGAATTCGAACCAAATTCATACCAACAAATTGGAAAGCCCTGGCCACGGCTACTCATAAATCGTATTTGAAAACGTTATCCCACTGCTCATCTGTACAAACAAACGGAGGGCATTTTGGGTTGACCGGTCCACCACACCGCACCGTCCTCTTCCCTTGTTCAGTTTCCTGTGTCCAAACCTCCCTGGTAGGTATAGTGGCTTTGCTGTGGAGTCACGCTCTGGCGGCGGCCGGCAGTGACCAAATGTTTGTTTATGTTTTCACATGCGGATTTACTTAACGGCACAGGCTGGCTGGCCAACGTATCTGTGGATAGCCCTAGTAGGTAGTCCCCCAACGTTCAATAATGTAACCCACTGCATGTAGTTATGCTAAAGGATCACAGACAGGGAGGCGTGCCGGAGTCCATTCAACCGCATCGTCGTAAATCAACTTTGGATCGCTTCTTAATCAATTTGCATGTCGGTATTTATGACTGGCGAGTACACGAGGTACACGGTACACGAGAGTTTGTTCAAATGTATACAAACAAACTATCAACGTTAATGGATGTATAACAATTAATACTTACAGGGGAATTCAGGCGTCATTTGGCCTCAGTCAGCATGGTCTAAAGCTTCGATCAATCCAGATTATTTTCGTAATGGAAATATGACTTCCTTCTCAGATAAACAGTACTAGCGTAAGAATAAACAGATTTCATCAGCTCATAGCAGATAATAGCACAGACAAACAGTCACCTGGAACAATTTTCGTCAAAATCCATCGCCCACTTCACACTACTATCACCTGGTGGAAATGTTTCACGGAACACTGCGTTGTGCAATATCTTCAACAGAAGGCGCTAGTGTGAATCGTCAAACGCAAACAAAAACGATGCGCGCGCCTCTGGTTGTGAAAACCACAGCTATGAATATATAAAATGATCGTTGAAAGCGTGGTCGATGGAAATTTCGCAAGTGTTACGTCTGTTTCTCTGTGGTAATAGGTTGAAACTTTGGTTAGCTGAAGCCCTTCAAAGCCCAGTATTTTACGATACCGTGGCATTTCATGTATCTGTAGGTTCACTTTCATTGTATTATAAACGCACTGATTTTCTACAAATAATATAAACCGAGATATTAACTTTAGCTTTATTAACCTTCGCGTACCCGACCCCCGACAACTCATTTTCAAAATGCTGGCATTTGGCCAATTTTCATCCGACTTTTTTGAAGTCGCCCTCAATCGGTCATAAATTGGTGCAAGTTTATTTTATTGACGTGGCCATGTAATATCCGGAACCATTCAGGAGATATTCCGGATTGTACTGGGGTCAGGAAGTGAGGGAGGGGTCTGTTTTGCCAAATGGCTAAAAGTAATTATTTCGTGTAGAATTGTGCTTAAGAGGCCTCAGCGGAACTTGGTCCAAGTATTTCGGAGCGGCCATACCAGTTGATACATACTTCAGTCTATCTTTTCTGCCCCATTCTCTCGAAATCATGAAGATTGATACGTCGCACGGCATGTTTTATTTACTTGCAAACCAGAAATGTCCACGATGACACTCCCGTGGAACCTGTGCAAGACGTTCCGGGGTGGCCATATTAGTTGATACAGACTTCAGTCTATCGTTCCTGACTCAGTCATTCAAATCATGAAGATTGATATGTCGCACATTATGTTTAGGTTTAAAACCAGAAGTGTCCCCAATGAGGCCCCGCGGAACCTGTCACGGTGATACGGATGGGTGAACTTATTCAAATCAGTTCACAACAAAAATTTCGCTGAAAATCGATGGTTTCTACACAATAACACATGAAATAATCACTTTTAGCCATTTTAGCAACCACCCTGACCCCAGCACAATCTGGAATATGCCCGGAACGGTTCCGGATATCGCATGGCCACTTGAGTAAAATAAACTAGCATCAATTTAAGATCGATTAAGGGCGACTTCAAAAAAATCGGATGAGAATTGACGAAATGCCAGCGTTTTGAAAATGAGCTGTTGGGGGTCGGGTACGTGAAGGTTAATGAGGACTTCAAACTTTGGCTGGTTTATCTCAGAAAACAAAAAAAAGTAGTCCAAATCTAAAATGATCGAAGACTGGAAAATAATTTTCAAATTATTGTTCGTGTGAATATATTACAACTTAGAAATATATCGGTGTTTTTTCAAATGTAGTAAACTCTGACAGCTTTCCAAAGTGCTAGAGAATTCGAAGATAGTCAATGATCCAAATTGACAAGCCTCATATGAATTAGAGAAGAACATATGTTTTAACTAAATTGTCAAATAAGTAGTCATGCAGCAGCCATGACTAGGTTTTGAGAGAATGTCCCGCTAAATTTGCGAAAAGTTTTCAAATTAATGCCTTGTAATAAGCAAAGTACAGAATTCCTCCGGAAAGCTTCTTTAAAATATTTTCAAACACTGAGTGACGAATAACATCAACAAAGAATATGAAGGTTAAAACTATTCGAACAAAAAAAAAACAGATTAATCCACCTAGTGGTGATAGTGCCTTTCTCGTCGAATAAATACTCATGATCTTTCCATCGACGTTCACCATTTCTTCACTTATAATCTTACCCAATGTTTATCGCTTTGACGTTTATTTTGTTCACTTTTATAATTCCGATATTTGATATGCAGCTTGCATGGGTTTTGTTCAATTTTACGTTTGACCACTTCCAGCGGTCTTAAATGTGGTCTGAGACTATGTTCTTTTCAACTGTTCATCGGGTTACCTAAAAAGCCGAATATTATTGTGATCTGGGGCTATTTTCTTTCTAACCGTACGGCAATTTTTTAAAAAAAGCCACGATTTTATGTGTCCAATGCATGATTTTGGTTCACTTCTATTTAATGTGACCTGAGACTAAAGCCTGTATCCGCAATAATCGGGACACAAAAATACGGCAGCAACTCTGTACTGAGTCAATAAAAATTGTCCAAAAAATTACTGAGACCTCTTTGATGTATGTTTATTATTTGTGCAAAATTTCATTAGAATCGATGCATTACTTTTGACTGTGGATGAGAAACAAACAGACGATGATTTTAGGATTTTGTACAATCATCACCAATTTTCATTCGCATACTAGATGGTTCTTTTCCGCTGCAATTCAAAGTTCTGTGAGGATAATTATGAAACTTCGTGAGCAGTTATGATACTTATAGAGACACTTTCTTGCAAAATTTCATCAACTTTTATCAATTGGATTAAAAGTTACTGGTGTTGATAGGAGATAGTGTTAGTGAAAATGTTTCATGTTTTTTATGTGCGATGTTTGCCCATTCATAACTTTTGAATATGTCTGTCAATTTTCATGAAATTTTCACAGAAGGTAGTTGATTATGTGTATATTATGCCTGCAAAATTTGATGATTATTGGTGTAGTACTTTCAACAATACAATCGAAACAATAAGGGGTGCTCACTAATTGTTGTCTGAAGGGCTAAAATCACGGTCAGCCCCAATATATGTTTCGACTATAAAATTGTTGATAGTGCATCGATTTTTTTGAAATTTTGCCTATGTAAGTAAAGTAGATTGAGAGGTTTGTGTTCAAAATTCCAGTCATTTTCTTAATCAAATTCAAAAGTTACAGCGCTGACAAGCTAAACCAGGGGCTGTACAAAATTCAATTGCTCGCGTTCTACTGTTTCATTGCTACAACAAAAGGTACTTCTCCAATTCACATGAAATTTTGCAGGTGAAATGAACACATCTTAAGATATTATCAGGCAAAATTTGAGCAATTTTAATGCATCTATTGCAGAGGTACAGCCATAATTATGTGTCCCGATTATTGCGGATACAGGCTTTATTTTCTTGTTGACCGTTCATCAGATTATCAAAAACGCCGCTCTGGTTTGGTTTCCCTCCATATTTTACCACTTCCGGCGAGTTACTCGTCTCATCACCAGTTCTGGAACACTACCGGTTCTCCCAAATATGGTCTGTGATTATTTGCTGGCTAACCGTTTATCATGTCATGTATTGGTTCTCTTTTACATTTGACCATTTCTGGTGGGGCACCCGGAATCGGTTCCGTAACACACTGATATGGCTTGCGTCTATTTTTTTTGCAACTGTTCCACGATACCTCAATGCATGGGTTTGGTTTGAGCCTATTTGCTTGCTAAGTTTATTAGGCTATCAAAAAAGCCGCACTTTGCTGTTTCGCATGCATGGGTTTGGTTCAATTTTATATTTAGCTGCTTTTGGAGGGAATATCGGAATTAGTTTTGGCACTACTGGCAGTCCCTAATGTGGTCTTAACCTACTTTCTTGATTAGTGGTCATCAAGTTGTCGGAAAAGTCGTGATTTGATGTGCCGCATGCATAAATTTTGTTCACTTTTATATACGGCCACTTCCGGCGGGACATCCGAAACCGGTTCCGGAACACTACCGGTTTAGATATGGTCTGAGACTATTTTCTTTCCAGCTTTCATTAGGTTATCAAAAAGCCCCGCTTTAATATGTTACATGCATGGATTTGATTTTTTATATTTATCTACTTCCGGCGGGACATCCGGAACCGATTCCGGAACACTAAGAGTTCAGATATGGTCTGAGAGTGTTTTCTTGCTAACTGTTTATCAGGTAATCGAAAATGCCGCAGTTTGATATGTCGCATGCATAGTATTGGATCACTTTTATATTTGGCCACTTACAGCGGGACATTCGGAACACTACCGGTTCAGATATAGTCTGAGATTGTTTTCTTGCTAACTGTTTATCAGGTTATCGAAAATATTTAACCCTCGAGCAGTCGCGTTTTTGACTACCTGCAACGACGCCACGCACACGCTGTGTACCACAAGCGTACATTTTTCATGGTGCGTGTACTCAGTACACGACGCGACCGCTCCCGGGTTAATATGGAAGTTGGCCCAAAGATCCTTCCCGTGTGATTTGCGGCGTCAGACTTCAAGCATATAAGAACTTTTTTAAGATTATTTTTAAGATAATTAGAAAAATAACAATAAATTGACAAAAGTGATAGTGGATATCTTTTATGGCAAAAATCTTGAAAAATTCCTAATGGAGCAATCTAGCAAAAATCGTTAGTAAATTCCTAAAAGATTTGTTTATATATTTTTACAGCGAGTTTTTTTATGACTGAGAAAACTTTCATTGGGATTTGAAGAAGAATTCTTTGTACATCCGATGTTATTTCCGGAAGACTTCCCACAAAATTCCATGCAAACTTCATATGCATTTTGAAAATAGGACCAAGGATAATTTTGATTTGTTTTGTCAGATTCAGTTTATGAAATAAATTGAGTATACTTCAAAAATTAAATCGTTGACTATGTTTAAAAAAATCTAATAGAAATGATACAGGGGATAGACAAAATGATCGGGACAGGCAAAATTTTCACTTTCCAAAAAATGTTCAACTAGCTGTAACTTTTCGAAAAGTGCATCAAATTTTCTCAAATTTTTACTGTAAGTTCTTCAACTAGTTGTGTATCAGTGGACAAAATTTGGAAAAGATCGGACAATTCTTCACGAAGTTATAAAGATTTTTGGAAAAGATAAAATTATCCGATAGCCAACTTTGAGCTGTTATATCTCCAGATTCAATGAGCCGATTGCAATGAAATTTTGACCATTTAAGACTTATATAATGAACTCTGGAAAACATTTGACTCAACTTGAAATTTTTAACAAGCGAAAAAGTTATAGCGATTTTAATTTTCTCACGATTTTTTAGTAAATTGGTCTATTCTTAATATGCATCTCATTACTTTTCCAATTTATTGGCGGCTATGTTGTTACTTTCCTTCAAAACGCATTTATATATAAGTCAATTAGAGGGAAACTAAATGAACTATAATTTGCATCTTGAATTTTGTAACGATGTTGATGTTTTGGATAATTTGGTGTTTTATTAGAAAAATAATCTAATCGTTATAATTTTCTTCCGTGTTAAGAATATTAAGTTAAGTCAATGTTTTTTCATAGCTCATTATATAAGTCTTAAATAGTCAAAATTTCATTGCATTCGGTTCATTGAATCCGGAGATATAACAACTCAAAGTTGGCTATCGGATAATTTTACATTTTTCAAAAATCGTTATTACTTCGTGAAGAATTGTCAGATCTTTTCCAAATTTTGTCCACTGATACACAACTAGTTGAAGAACTTACAGTAAAAATTTGAGAATATTTGATGCATTTTTCGAAAAGTTACAGCTAATTGAACATTTTTTGAAAAGTGAAAATTTTGCCTGTCCCGATCATTTTGTCTATCCCCTGTATATCCTTTTTGGAAGAAATAGAAATATAGTATAGGATGTAGTTAATCTCTAAATTATTGAAGCAATTGTTGAAAGATTTTTTTTAAATTATTTTAGAACATTAAAAGTTCCTAAAGTAAAAACCTAGAAAAATGACACCAACAACGGTTATTAGAATTCTATCAATATTTTCAAATTCAATCATTAACGGTCAACATTATCTGTCAAAACGAAAAAATTGATTGCATAGCGAAAGAATAAAAGTCACAATGTTTCAAAGCTATAGAAAATCGGGATCAAAACATTTGGTGCCTTAAAAGTGCTATCCGGGTCATATTGATCCAAACACTGTAAAATGGTTAAAACTACATAAACTATAGTTATTAGCTATTAAAGAAGCATCAATTTAGTAATCTGATTGAATCATTTATGACTTTTGAATAAAAAAGGCAATTTTTTAAAAGCTTTCTACGCAATTTATCTGGATAGACATTTACAACATGTTTTATTTGATATATCATTGATAATTATCACGTGGAAAACTATTAGATTTACCTCCCAGCATTTTGCTAACACCTGAATCGATCTGGAACTTGTAATTAAATCTACCCCCATCAGAAACCAATCATGCCCAATGCATAACATCAGCAGCTCGGGTCGTTCGATGCACTTGTTCAAATTCACTTTATAGGTACGTTCCGTCCGTCCGTATAGTAGCTGGACTATCATCCAGATATATGTATACGAGAGCCATCCCTATCGAGCGACCGCATACATCATCCGACGACCACTGCTGGGCCACAAATTTTAATCAATATTGGCAGCACCATGAACCGCTTTCCGAATGCTCGAAGTTCGCGTTTGCTGTCCTGCTGGGCTGGGCACTAAATCATCTCGCCATTTAAGCACACAAAGTTGGATGAACCTAATCTCCTATGCAGGAAGAGATGCACACTTCCCTGATGATGACGATGATGCTCACACCCGTCCGTACATTTCGGTCACGTACATTTTAAACTGGCGTCGGTTGCCGGACGGTCGTTCGTTCCACAAGCCAGCCGGTCAAAAAGATGAAACTTTTCCACTTCAACTCGGTGTGCCTCCCTGTGTGGCATGTTGATTCAACCAGATCCGGAACACCACACACCGCCGGACACGACGACGACGACTGGTCCGGTCTGTATGTAATAATAAATTCTAATTACTGATGGCACCTCTCGAAGGCTCCGGGCGGCTCAATTGCAGAGTTTATTACTTTGGTGCATGGCGTGGGCCATCCATCCAATATCATAGGCCCAGGCCCTTTCTGCAGAACACATTGTGACTATTTGGACTCCATATACTGGATGGTGTGATAACTGCTCCGGAGTCCTGGGACGGATGTCGGGGGTCACTTTCTGAATAATTAAAACTGATTGCTTCACACCCCCGTTTTACGGGCTCGGTTGCCGGCTGTTGGTCCCAGGTGGCGTCCAACCAATCCGGATATGTGTGATGGATGTACGACGGGAAACACCCGACCGACATGGATCAGTTGAAGGGATAAATCGTCTGGAAATGGAAGAGTTTTGGACGCCTTCGGGCGAAAGGACCTGGGGAGTGTCTTTGGTAGTTCAGTCAGTGAGGGTACAGCCCGGTTTGAGAATAACGGGTCCGCCTGGAAAGTTTCAAGATTATGCGATCGAAAATGTTCATGCACCATCCGATTGAGTTAAGACATTGCTCCAATTGGCATGTAGTTCCATTATGAAGAAGCATTCCTCCGCGATGAATGACTAGACTGTCAAATGGACACATGAATTGTTTCCTAGTCCGGCAATGTTTACGCCGGTAAAGTAGAGAGTAAAATTGACTGCCCTCGGGGAAATTTCATCGTCCGTAAGGTTGCTGTCTCTCTAAAGTGGATATAATGGAAAAAGTTGCAAAAAACTTTTCTGGTTGGGTTCAACATTGGACTAATTGAGTGTACCCAACTGAAAATCAACTGTAAAGGAACAGCCCATGGAAGACATGTAGGGGAAGACGGGGTAAAACGGACCACCTGCCGTTCAGCACGGAAATGCCGTTTTCTGTAAAATTTTACCTAGTACTCTGTTTAAGTACAAAGTATTTGTCATTTTGAGCAATATTGAGCAATGTTTACATTCATATTTTCAGAACAAACAAACAAAACAAAAGTTTTGCTTCAGGTGTATTTGATCTAAATTTGCCATTAAGCAATTTGAATCGGAAAAACGTTTTCAAACCAAATAAATAACCCGTTCATGACTTATCAGGAATGTTAACAAAACATAAGAGGAGCGGGATTGAGATTGGCAAAAAAATTAGCTAGGAACTAGCCTCATAAATAAAATCTGCCCAAGCGAGGTAAAAACGACCACCCCGAACGGGGTAAGACGGCCACCCCCAGTCCATAGAAAAATGTAGCTGCTACTCAATTTAATGAAAATTGCTTATTAAAATATACTATTTCACAGATACATCATTTTTGTGATAATAACACAGCGCAACATTTTTTTGTCTCAAGAGCAAACTTATGTGTCTCCGAAGAATTTTGGGCCGCTGAATCCAAATCCGGGCTCAGATTTGCTCTAACACGTCACAATTTTGATCTATACCTCAATTTATAGGGCAAAATATGCGATTTCGGGCTTTTTTCACTGCAAGCCAATATTTTTTTTGCAAGGAAATATTTTTTTTAAGCAATCAAAAGGTTAATTGGTCAATTAACATCTAAATTAACGACTCATGCAAAATATTTCGTTTTACCAAATCAAATTTGATAGATTTAAGCATTTTATGTATGGGAAATATCGTACCTATCATAAATCGCTTAAAACTATCAAATTCGATTTGGTAAAACGAAATATTTTGCATGAGTCGTTAATTTAGATGTTAATTGACCAATTAACCTTTTGATTGCTTGAAAAAAATATTTCCTTGCTTAATGGCTTGCAGTCAAAAAAGCCCAAAATCGCATATTTTGCCCTATAAATTGAGGTATAGCTCAAAATTGTGACGTGCCCGAGCAAATCTGAGCCTGGATTCGGATTCAGCAGCCCAAAATCCTTCGGAGACACATAAGTTTGCTCTTGAGACAGACAAAAAGTTATTTTTTATTACGCTGTGTAATAGGTGTTCGAGTATCCATATTTAGAGTGCCTCAATAAAAATAAATAATGGTATAACCATTGGACAACAATGCTAATCAAGTTTCTATGTGAAGAACTTAAGGAAGTCATATTTTATTTCAACGCATGGAATCCAAACATTTCTAATCACCTTTATTTAAAAAAACCCGATTTAATCCACCTATGGTGAACAGAACCCTTCTTACACTTATTAAAACTATTGTTGTATTATTTGTATGTTAACAAAAGATCTTGAATCGATTAACAAATGGATAAGAAAATCAGCGAGATATACTTTGTCTAATACCTCTTAATCAGTCGAATTTTTTTTGTCTTTATTAAAGAGATTTTCAGCCCTAGGCTGGTTCATCTCTGAATCAGTCGATTAAATTAGCTCTGAAGTACTTGGTATTCATGGTTATGGTGCAAAAAGGACAAAAATTATATATCTACTAAGTTAATCAGTTTTGGCATTAGCTAGTTATGCTATCCAGTTCATGCATTTTTCCCACAATATATAAATTCAAAGCTTTCATTTAACATATTGTTAGTTTTCATCTAGTGGTTTGGTTTCCAAAATAGCATCAAGGATCATGGACTAAAGTACCAGAAATGCCAGACACCTTCTAGAATCTTGTGTGAAATTAAAAAAAAATAGCTTACATATTCTGGAATATTGTATCTTTTGTTAACTGCCAGAAGATCTTGAATCGATTAACAAATGGATAAGCAAATCAGCGAGATAGACTTTGTCTAATATCTCTTAATCAGTCGAATAAATTAGCTCCGAAGTACTTGATATTCATGATTATGGTGTAAAAAGGACAAAAATAATATATCTACTATGCTAATAAGTTTTGGAATTAGCTAGTTATTTTGGCTGTCCAGTTCTTGCATTTTTTCCACAATACATAAATTCAAAGCTTTTAACATATTGTTAGTTTTGATAGAATTCCTGTTTATTTGTAATTTGTTATTTATAATTTTATTGAAAACAATTACCTGCTAGTATACACTTTATATGAGGTCAGCATTATTGATTGAACAATAATTTCCCATAGACTGGTCAAAAGCTCATGCAAGATAACAAACGAATATAATAATAAAAAAAAAATGAATTTATTGAAATACTCTTCGAAAGATATCTCAGTAACCAAATGTCCAATCCAAATAAAATTTCAGAGCCTTTTACAAGGATACTGTAGCTTTCATTTGGTGCTAAGAGAACCCAAATCGGTTGACAGACGGCTGAGATATTTATTGTGATACACTTGGTCAAAAATCTCTCAAAAGGTTAACCTGTATTACTCACAAGTACTCTTTGAAAGATATCTCGAAAACCAACTGTCCACTCCTAATAAAATTGTATAGGGTTCTACTAGGATGTTATAGCTTTCATTTGGTGCCAGGAGAACCGAAATCGGTTGACAGACGGTTGAGATATTTATTATGATACACTTGGTCAAAAATCTCAAAAAGTTTAGTTGAATAAATCCTAAGTACACTTCGAAAGATATCTCTGTAACAAAATATCCAATCCTAATAAAATTTCTGAGCAATCTACTAGGATGTTGTAGTTTTCATTTGGTGCCAAAAGAACAAAAATCGATTGACACACGGCTGAGATATTTAGTATGATACACTTTGTTAAAAGTCTCAAAAAGTTTAGTTGTAGAACTTCTAAGTACTCTTCGAAAGATATCTCGGTAACCAAATGTCCAATCGAAATAAAATTTCAGAGCGTTCTACTATGATATTGTAGCTTTCATTTGCTGCCAAGAGAACTCAAATCGGTTGACAGACGGCTGAGATATTCATCAACATGCTAAATGTCAAAAATCTCTCAAAAAGCTAATCTATATTACTTCAAAGTACTCTTCAAAAGATATCTCGGTAACCAAATGTCCAATCGAAATAAAATTTCTGGGCGATCTACTAGGATGCTGTAGCTTTCATTTGGTGCCAAGAGAATCCAAATCGATTGACAAACGGCCGAAATATTTATTATGATAAACTTGGTCAAAAATCTTAAAAAGTTTAGATGTATGACTCATAAGTACTCTTCGAGAGATATCTCGGTAACCAAACGTCCAATCGAAAAAAAATTCAATAGCGTTCTACTAGGATGTAGTAGCTTTCATTTGCTTCCAAGAGAACTCAAATCGGTTGACAGACGGCTGAGAAACGTGCGTGACTTTTTTTTGTAACGCACATACACACACACACACATACACACATACACACACACACACATACAGACATTTACTCAGTTCGTCGAGCTGAGTTCATTGGTATATGAGACTCGGCCCTCCGGGCCTCGGATCGAAAGACGGTTTTTCGAGCGATATTTATACCCTTCTTATGGGTGTAAGAAGGGTAAAAAGAATTTATAGAAATACTCTTCGTAAGATATCTCAGTAATCAAATGTCGAATCGAAATAAAATTCATTTGGTGCTTAGAGAACCCAAATCGGTTGACAGACAGCTGAGATATTTATTATGGTACCCTTGGTCAAAAATCTCTCAAAAAGTTAAACTTAATCCCAAGTACTCTTTGAAAGATATCTCGGTAACCAAATGTCCAATCCTAATAAAATTGTGTAGTGTTCTACTAGAATGTTGTAGCTTTCATTTGGTGCCAGGATAACCGAAATCGGTTGACAGACGGCCAGAATATTCATTATGATACACTTGGTCAAAAATCTCAAAAAGTTTAGTTGTATAAATCCTAAGTACTCTTCGAAAGATATCTCTGTAACCAAATATCCAATCAAAATAAAATTTCTGGACGATCTACTAGGATGCTGTAGCTTTCATTTGGTGCCAAAAGAACCCAAATCGATCGACAAACGGCCAAAATATTTATTATGATACACTTGGTCAAAAATCTTAAAAAGTTTAGATGTATGACTCATAAGTACTCTTCGAGACATATCTCGGTAACCAAACGTCCAATCGAAAAAAAAATCAATAGCGTTGTACTAGGATGTAGTAGCTTTCATTTGCTTCCAAGAGAACTCAAATCGGTTGGCAAACGGCTGAGAAACGTGCGTGACTTTTTTTTGTAACGCACATACCTACACACATGTACACACACACACACACACACACACACACACACACACACACACACACACACACACACACACACACACACACACACACACACACACACACACACACACACACACACACACACACACACACACACACACACACACACACACACACACACACACACACACACACACACACACACACATACAGACATTTGCTCAGTTCGTCGAGCTGAGTTCATTGGTATATGAGACTCGGCCCTCCGGGCCTCGGATCGAAAGTCGGTTTTTTGAGCGATATTTATACCCTTCTTATGGGTGTAAGAAGGGTAAAAAGAATTTATTGAAATACTCTTCGTAAGATATCTCAGTAATCAAATGTCGAATCGAAATAAAATTTCAGGGCCTTATACAAGGATATTGTAGCTTTCATTTGGTGCTTAGAGAACTCAAATCGGTTGACATACGGCTGAGATATTTATTATGATACCCTTGGTCAAAAATCTCTCAAAAAGTTAACCTGTATTACTCCCAAGTACTCTTTGAAAGATATCTCGGTAACCAAATGTCCAATCCTAATGAAATTGTATAGGGTTCTACTAGAATGTTGTAGCTTTCATTTGGTGCCAGGATAACCGAAATCGGTTGACAGTTGTTTTGGCTAAGATATTTATTATGATACACTTGGTCAAAAATCTCAAAAGGTTTAGTTGTATAAATCCTAAGTACTCTTCGAAAGATATCTCTGTAACCAAATGTCCAATCGAAATCAAATTTCTGGGCAATCTACTAGAATGATGTAGCTTTCATTTGGTGCCAAGAGAACCCAAATCGATTGACAAACGGCCGAAGTATTTATTATGATACACTTGGTCAAAAATCTTAAAAAGTTTAGATGTATGGCTCATAAGTACTCTTCGAGAGATATCTCGGTAACCAAACGTCCAATCGAAAAAAAAATTCAATAGCGTTCTACTGGGATGTAGTAGCTTTCATTTGCTTCCAAGAGAACTCAAATCGGTTGACAGACGGCTGAGAAACGTGCGTGACTTTTTTTTGTAACGCACATACACACACACACATACACACATACACACATACACACACACACACATACAGACATTTGCTCAGTTCGTCGAGCTGAGTTCATTGATATATGAGACTCGGCCCTTCGGGCCTCGGATCGAAAGTCGGTTTTTCGAGCGATATTTATACCCTTCTTATGGGTGTAAGAAGGGTAAAAACGTGATGGTCCTTCTTACCCCTCTGGTGGGCCGTCTTACCCCGTCTTCCCCTACTTCTTCATTGTCTTTGATTGGAGATGATATCTAGTTGAATCAGTACAAATTGCAGCATCCGACCTTTTGGAAGCATGCGGTTTGTGTGTCGGAATGCAAAATGATTCATCAGAGAATCAAGTTGAAAATAAACTTTAAGTTCCGATAGGGAAAAAAAATAAACACTATGGATACCACAGATAACAGACATTCATCACATAACATAAGTGGAACTCCTTGATCATAGCGAAGGAAAAAGTTGTATCCTTTTCCCGAGCCTTTTCCAGCACGCGAGACTGATATATCTTTCATAAAAGGCGTCGAACTATCATTTATTTTGGTAAACAAAAAACATCTGATCCAACCAATATTCCAGTTTTGGCAAAGAATACAGGAACGAAGATTGGCATCTGAGATATGCGCAAAACTAGCTGCTGGAAATCCACTTATTCATTTTGTCATAAATTCATTGAAATCTTCGAAATAACACATTCACGTTTCACATATCGATCTTCTTTCCGGATTGCGGTGAAGCGACCTGGGACCTCACGATGAGCGACGTGCTTTGTGTCCCCGACCTGGCGATTAATCTACTCTCCGTAAGCAAGGTATGCCAGAAAGGATTCAAGGTGGTGTTCACGAAGGAGGAGTGCAAGGTCGTCAATCCCTGCAACGAGGTCGTTGCGATTGGCCGTGAAGTGAATGGTCTCTACAAGCTATCCGAGACGAAGAAGCCAATTGCAAATTTGGTCCAGGACGATAGGTACGAGCTGTGGCATCGGCGAATGGGACACCTCTCCGCCGGTGGGATGAAGCAACTGAAGGAGATGGTCACCGGACTGGACTACGGGATCCGGCGAGGTGCATACCGTGCATCGAAGGTAAGCATTGTCGTCAACCATTCAAGGCAAAAGGGCACCGGGAGGATCGCGTACTGGAACTGGTCCACTCGGACTTGTGCGGCCCTATGGAGACCGAGTCGATTGGAGGCAGTCGATACTTTCTGATTTTCATCGACGATGCCAGTCGGAAGACCGTGGTCTACTTTCTGAAGTCGAAGACGGAAGTGCTCGAAGCTTTCGAAGATTACAAGGCCTTTGCAGAGAAGCAAACGGGACTGCGGATTAAGCGAATACGGACGGACAACGGCAAAGAGTACGTAAACCGCATTTTTCGAAACTTTTTGCGGAAAGAAGGCATTCAACACGAGACGTCGGCCCCCTACAATCCGAAGCAAAACGGGTTAGCCGATATAATGAACCGGGCGTTGGTCTAAAGAGCGAGGAGCATGCTATCAGATGCGGATCTGGATAACAAATTTTGGGAAGAAGCAGTAGCGATTGCATCGCACGAGGTCAACCGATCACCGACAAAGGGACTGTCGGTAACCTCCGAGGAGAAGTTTTCTGACAAGCAGCCGGACGTGTCCCATCTTCGTATATTCGGAGCCAAGGTAATGGTGCATGTGCCGAAAGAGATGAGAAAGAAATGGGACAAGAAGTCGGAAGCGTGCATCTTCGTTAGCTACAGTGAAGGCTCCAAGGCGTACAGGGTGTACAACGAGAGAATCAAGAAAGTCTACGTCAGCCGAGATGTGATTTTCTTAGACGAAGGTGAAGCACAGCACAAGACGACGAGAGGTGAGCGAGAACCGAATGCGGAAGGAAGCGAGCTGGTGATTCAGACCGAGCCAGCCGAAGACGACGATGAAGCCGAGGGCGCCGTTGGCGGCGAGAATCCCCTTGACGAGTCGGTCTACAGCGATGCAGATTCGATCATCGATGAAGAACCCCAACCTTCCGTGCTCCCTCCACAATCAGAGAACCCACAATTGTTGGTAAGGCGCAGTGCGAGGGAGCACACTATCCCAGGCAAGTATCGTGATTATATTATGAGCTGCAGCACTTTTCCTGAGATAGTTTCCCAACCCGAACAGATTTCCGATGGAGGGGCGGATGAACCCGACACGTTCCGAGAAGCAGTCACCCGGCATGACAGCGACAAGTGGAAGGAAGCGATGATATCGGAGTACGAGGCTCTGGTGGACAACCAAACGTGGGATTTGGTGGAACTGCCGGACGGAAGGAAGCCTCTACGTTGCAAATGGGTCTACAAAGTGAAGACGAACCTGGACGGAACCGTGGAGCGCTACAAAGCCCGCCTGGTCATCAAGGGTTTTCCCAGGTCAAAGGCATCGACTACAACGAAACGTTTTCGCCCGTAGTGCGGTACGCTACAGTACGGTACCTGATATCGATGGCAGCCAAGATGAATCTCCAGATCCATCAGCTGGACGCGGTCACGGCGTTCCTACAAGGCGATCTAGGTGCGGAGGACATCTATATGGTTCAGCCGGAAGGATTCGTCGATCCGGAATCACCCAGGAAAGTTTGTCGGTTGCGGAAAGCACTCTATGGCCTCAAGCAAGCCAGCAGGGTGTGGAACCAGAAGCTGGACGCCGAACTGCGACGCATTGGTCTGAAGCGGTCGGCCTACGACATGTGCGTCTACTTCAAGATTGAAGGCGGAATGGTCCTGATTGTCTATGTGGACGACATGTTGGTGTTTTCAAACAACCAGCGTTGGGTGGACAGGCTGAAGAAGGAACTGATGACCAAGTTCCGAATGAAGGACCTCGGTTTGGCCAGCAAAATCCTTGGGATGCGAGTGACCAGAGACGGCAGCCGAGTGATCAAGAGAGCTCAGTGAATCAAAATTCAACCATCGCGCAACAATAATGACAATGTCGCAACCTGTATTTGTTGCGACTAACAAACCCATGCGACATAAGTTTGTCCCAACTTGAAAATAATAGGATTAACATCGTACACCACGAGTTTAGAGATTTTTAAGCCTTGCATTGCGATTTTCGAACGGTAACTTCGAGTCGGTAAACACTGCAACTCTGGTGAAGCTCTATCATCAAACAGTTTCGACTTTGGGTTAGCAATAATTGATTATTCACGAGTTGAAAAGTACGCAACAAATTCAGCTTCCGTTTTGTCTGCAACAAAAAATTTCGAGATCATGTCATTATCTGTTACCAGTAGGGATAAAGAGTAATCGTCGCACCTTCTTTGTTGCTTGTTTTGTGCCTCTTTTGTCTGACAATTCTCTTCACTGAGAGAGCTACATCAACGATCTGTTGCAACGATTCAATGTGGCCGATTGTAATGTGGTTGCGACACCTGCTGATCCGAACCAGATGCTGACCAAGGAGATGTGTCCGAACACCAACGAGGAACGGAAGCAGATGGAAAGCCTGCCATACCGAGAGCTGGTGGGAAGTCTGCAGTACCTGGCGCAGTCGACAAGACCGGACATTTGTTTCGCGGTCAACATGGTCAGCCAGTTTTGCCAGAATCCAGGCAAGGCGCATTGGACGGCGGCCAAACGGATACTGCGGTATCTCAAAGGTACAAAGGCGACGAAGTTGACCTACTCCAAGGACTCTAAGGAAGCATTTGTCGGCTATAGCGACGCCGATTGGGGGAACAACCCCGATACTCGTCGATCGATCACCGGCTACGTGTTCAAGCAAGCTGGTGGTGCGATATCTTGGAGCTGTCGGAAGCAGGCCACTGTCGCTCTGTCCACCATGGAGGCGGAGTATATGGCTGTTTCGACGGCGACCCAAGAAGCCATGTGGTGGCGTGGACTACGGGAGGAGCTGCATGGTGTGTCCGAAGCTGTACAAATCCGTTGCGACAACTTGAGTGCGAAGAAGGAGGTCGGATATTCACCGCGCAGCAAGCATATTGATATCCGACATCACTTTGTGCGTGAGAAGCAGAACATTATCGGACTCGAACACGTCAGGGCGGACGAGCAGATAGCGGATGCTCTCACCAAGGCGGTTCCAGTAGCGAAGCTCGAAGATGCGATGAAGACCCTTGGGATTCTGTAATTCAAGATTAAGGGGGAATATTAGAAACTAAGTAATCGTTGAATTGTATGTTAGTTCAAATATGTATCGTAGTAGGTCATGGGATTTTTAAATAAAGACTGTCATTAGTTTCCCGAATCTCGCCTGAGTAAGACCTACTTTATCACAAATGATAAATCCCTGTCAGATAGAAATTGCTGTAGCATTTCGTTGCATAGATGGCGGCAGTGAGCAACGTTGGGGAGGGGGAACCATCTCGGCAGGGCTCCTATTTTGGGCACTTTTCTGCTATAACTTAGCCAATTTTAAACCAACAATTTTTGGAATGCGGTGAGATACGCATACTATCTAGCCGTGTACAAAATTTCATGTCAATAGATTTTAGTAGCTCCTTGTACTAAAACAATTGAATAAAATTGATAATACCACAAAATAAAAAAGTCTGAAAACGTTAATCGGTAGTTTTCCACTTAAATTTGCTAGGAAAAATGTAAAAACCATTGTTTATTTTAGTTTTTGCTAATGAATCACTTGCACCAACTATAGGTACATGGTTCCTGTTATGGAGGTAAAATTTAACATTGGTTCCTATAGTGGTGCATCCCATTGAATTCTTATGGGACCCACCACTATAGGAACACTACCACCACTATAGGTGCAAAGGAGCAAAAAAGTTAAGGAAAATAATTATTTAAAATAGGTTTTCCGCCAAATACTGGACATAAAATTGAATTAATGTTATTAATTGGATATGATACATCTATTAAAAATGCCATTTGCAAGCTTTTTGGTCGAAATAGTGCTAAATTGCCACTACCACCACTTTTTTTTTATCTGGATTAACGAGATTTTTAGCCCTTGGCTAGTTCATCTCGGGACCCACGCTTTACTTCCCTTCCGAAGGAAGAACTCACCTTTTTGTGAGTTTGTCGGGAGAGGGATTCGATCCCAGGTCCTCGGCGTGATAGTCAAGTGTTCTAACCATCACACCAGGTCCGCTCCACACTACCACCACTATTGGTACTACCTCCACTAAGGGAGCTTTTACCCTAATGAGAAGTTATAATGGGTTCGGCTATTAATATGAAACTGACTACTGTATTTAAAATAGTCATTCTCAGGGTTATCACAAGGCAGGATTCTGATGAAATATTCCGCTTCTGACGCACGCCTTTGACATACAACATCGGATCCCTCAATGAAAAAAGTTAAGATAAGATATAATACCGTAATGGGGCACGTTCGGTGTAGTACTAGAATTGTAGTAATGAGCTGAATTTTAGTATGGTGAGAAGGTCAATTCTCCGTTTCTGCAATGAAATGGTGCAAAAAGCGTGGGTATTATGATTCCTTGCCTAATTTGATGCTGTTTGAGCAAAACTTTGGATAACTATGTTGTTTATGTTGCAAGAAATGGAGAAAACAACAACACTGTTTTCCAAAGTTTTGCTCAAACAGCATCAAATTAGACAAGGAATCATAATACCCACGCGTTTTGCACCATTTCACTGCAGAAACGGAGAATTGACCTTCTCACCATACTAAAATTCAGCTCATTACTACAAATCTAGTACTTCACCGATCTGTCCTATTGACCATGCATCATAACGCTAGTCCTTATTGCCTCAAACCATTGAACACCGAATAGAGGTTTAGGAATAAGTCTAAGCCATACACGAGTCGCTGACACCTTGCATTAGAGTGCCCTATTTGGTGGACTTCTACCTCGTGGTAATCTGTAGCTCTGCTATTTTAAGCTTCCAGCAACACAGGCAGAGCAAAGATATTGAATTCGCGTTCCTCAACTCAATTTCCACAGTCACGCTAAAACTGCTCAGCACTAAAATGTGTGAGACCTACTTATAAATGCATAATTTCCAAACCACTCATAAAATGTGTAAGAGTTACACATTCACAAAATCTGCTCGTACACTATTCTAGATGCGAAATAGCTATATTTTTTTGTTCGCCAAGGTCACTAGTAAACCTAGCTAGATTGCCATACAAAAAAAATGCAACTTTACGATTTTGTGGACGCAGGAGCAGATTTTGTGAATGTGTAACTCTTACACATTTTATGAGTGGTATGGAAATTATGCATTTATGAGTAAGTCTTACACATTTTAGTGCTGAGCGGTTTTACCCCAACTAACAATCACTCATTTAACAGGCACCATTATGACGAATTTATTCAGCATAATGTTGAATAACATTTGAATTATTTTCACGTACAACCTTTGTTCGGGTTTTGTTCACACAAATTTGGAGAAGTTATAAAGCATCATGTTGTGCACCAACTTAATTTTTTGTTGTTCAAAGCGTTTTACAAATGTACAGGAAAGTTGTTATTCAGCTTTGGCAAAAATGATAGAAAATAAATAAAATGCAAAAATGTTGAACTCTCACGAGAGTAATTATTTGCTCTCATGTTGAGAACACCTATTATGAAATGAGAATTACATATAAAATTACCTAAATCCGGATTAGAACTCGAGACCTGTCGATTGCCAGCCGCATGCCTTCCTATCTGCGCCATCCTAGAGATGGTGAGATGCAGCACCCAAAGCAAAACATAATCTTCCCATGACTCAATAATGATCACTCCTGAACTTGTGTTCAGCAGTGGTGAATTAGCACAGCACGTTGTAATCAACTGAACAACGCCTTATACTCAACAGCTGTTCAGCCCAAAACACGTGTTTTCCATTCTGATTCCGCTGTCAGTATTTTTATCGCACGGTGAGAAAACTTGTATCGAATGCGGCCAAAAAGTGTTGGTCCTTATTGAAGATACTGTTTCCAGACGTACTAATTGCGATATGAATATGTTTTTATTTTTATTATTAAATATCGATCTTTAAAAATGTATGACAATATGTGGTGCGGTATGGTCTGGGACATGGTGCATTCACAGCATCTGTTCAGGTAATCTACTCATGCTCAGTCGAAGGTCCGTTAAGCAATTTTTTATATATGCTTTTGTCATGGAATCTTGATGTTGTGTTGAATAAATAGTGCATAAGGATGTTTAGGGATACTTGAAATGTGTCGACTTCTGAATGTTGTTTGGTTGTCTAGGTGACTGTGGGAACAGTATTCAGTAAACAGACAGCATTGAAATGTCAAATGCATCGATCCAAGCGTCTCGTAAAATCGAACTGCTGCGGAAGATAAAACATATAATAATCAAGGTACAAGGTATCTTTTACAGACTAATAATAATAAATAAATGTCTCATTTTTACGTTCATTACGTCTCTTGGCACTCAATGTTAAACTACATATATAATTCTATTCTGTTTTATTTTATGTGATTCGTTTAAAATAATGGTTTTTTAATAACTTGGTTGTATAAACAGTTTTAGCCATGATTTATCCCATAATCCGAACAAAGTTCCGAGTCAAACTATGACGGGCTGAAGGCGTTTATTTGACAAGTGAAAGGCACATTGTTCAGGAGCATATGCTTATTGATACATCAGCTTAATAAGATGCAGACAAATGTTTTGTTAAACTCTTTTGTTAAGGAATCAATGCTTGTCGAATAAATTTCTTGTAAAACTTTTGAAAAGTGCTATAATTTATCATTGTTGATACCGATGAGGAAAGTCGAACATTGACTACATTCTCAATTGAAAAATCATTTAAACAGTAATGTGTAGAGCATAATTTTAGTTCAGCTATCATTACCATTATTAAGCAACAATTCAGCAAGCTTGCTTGTTTGTGACTTGCAATTGTTAGTTGGGACTGTGATCATTAAAAAGAAGCCTAAATATGGAGACGCATGGTAGTTCGTCTCTGTTCTTTTTGGAGTGCTGTATAATTATTTGCTATCAATAATAATTCAACAGAGTCTCAAAGTTCCTACATCTGTTCATTATCTTAATCCACTATTGTAATCATTTTGTATTCCACGCCCTCCCTCTCATTTCAGATGAACATACTGGTAATATCGTTCCTGGCGTTAGCATCGCTAACGACCTTCCCCACACAAACGCTGGGTACGCCAGCAGCGGCCGCAGCCGCCAGCGACGTGTCCGACGCGAAAAAATCCCTCCCCGATGCCGCCGGCATCAACCCCGTCAACGACATGAGTGAGTTCTGGCAGGAGGACGACCGCGAGGTGCTCATCCGGAACGAACGGGGCACCAAGAACGGCGGAGTCGCTGGTAAGAAAGACCGCAAAAAAGACAAACACTCCAACTCCTCACCAACATCATCATCTTCATCAACATCATCATCACCTTCTTCCTCCTCGGGGCCCTACCACAACAAACAAAACAAACAACAAAACCCAAAATCAAAACCCGAGTCCAACCGACAGGCGCAGAGTAAGTTTGGCGATGTTTTATTATTTTTTGTGTTAACAATTCGGTTTCAGTTTAAGATTTGGCTACAACTTTTGCTTTTGATTGGCACTAATTCAGCATTACACACAGTTGTTTAAATTTAACACACTAACACACCAAAATTTCTTGACTTTGTGGTTAGAGTTGTACACATGTGCCCAGTCTCACACACCAGCATTTAATCATCTCTGTACAATACAATTTAAGAGTAAGTTTTGCATGACGATGGGCGGGAGGCACCTAACAACTAATCAAGGAACCAATCCGGTCCAGAGCCCCCTTCTCCAAAACAGTAACAACTATGCGGGATTTAAAGTTGAACGTAGCCTAACCTAACCTAACGTAACCTAACCCAAACCCAATCCAACCCAACTCAACCGGAAATCCCCGCTGAGAATCCGTTCGGTTCAGGGTTTTGTTTGAATAAATGCGAACGGAAGAGAACATTCAACCGCGTGCCATTCTTCATGTGCCGACCGAGACCGACCGTTCAGGGCGAGAGGACCCAATTCCATTCACTACACATTTTAGTCCCCAGAGGACCTGCTCTACCAGTAGGTACAGTACCGGGTGGAAATGTTGACGTTGGTTGATTGAAATGCATGGAGAAGATTTATTACTGACTAAGTTCCGAAGTAAATCATTTAAATATATATTTTATAGAGTAAGGTTGGAGAAGTTCACATTTTCAGGGTTTCTCGTCGATATAATAATTAATCTCTTAATCTGCATAAAGACTGCCCCAGAAAGTATGGACGCACCTAGTCTTCAGTTGTCTGGGCCTGATTGATGATTCTTGTTTCGGATTTCGTTTTGACTGTTTCTGCTAACTATAAGATTGATAACTCAAATGTTCTTTGTCACGATGAAAATTGGAATTCGAAATGATAACTTTTTTGGTCATACCCCGCTCTGTGTAAGTTAGAAGGTTTTTTCCTGTGATCAAACACCTTCATTATTTGTTTATCCAAACGAGGGTTAGCAGGATCTTCATTTTTCTTCCAATTTTCGCCTATGCTTAAACTTGTTATCCCCACCATGGTTGCTGATTGCTGCTTGCACGACTTTCTCACTTACTCTCACCATATTTTGCTCATTTCCTAAGTGACCTTTCAAACTCTGTACATCGTTTGTGCACATTTTTTCGATGATGTTTCGCTGAAAGCTCATGTATTTTGAAACAAATTGATGGAATCGCAAAAACCGCTATACAAATGCTGAGAAAATAGGTTGACCAACAGGATGTAGCTTTCAAAAAGCACTAGTCATCAATAGTTTTGAAATGCCAGTATTTTCTTACTGCGTCCATACTTTCTGAACCGGTCTTTAGGGTAGAAATCTACCTCGTCATATGCGTTGTTAATTCCCATCATATCAGATGAAAAAATAATTACTCTACGATTTAAACGGCTACGCAGTCTTTTAATTTGGGAAAACGAGGTTTATTATTTGCCCGACGTTTCGACACTGGGGTTTTGTGTCATCTTCAGGGGTACTAAAATTTAATACATGTACTAATTTGATACAATCTACGGATACACAATTCGTCTGGATCACGAGCGATAGAAGCGACCATCTCCAAATACACGCAATCACCGACGATCACCGAACAGCCAACAGCATCGAGCATCAAAACACCGTATGTCCATCCAACGAACCTGAAACAACAAGAAATGAAAAAGTGTACAAGTCGATTCCGTACATACCCGCACTCTCGCAACGCATAACCAAAATCCTGACCAAAGACTACCCAAACATCAGCATCACGACTAGACAACACCGGACCATCAATCAACTGCATACCAAAGTTAAATACCCTGTAAGAAAAACCGAAATTAACAATGTAATCTATAAAATTCCATGTAACGACTGCGAGAGCTGTTACATAGGAATGACCAAAAACAACCTAGGCAAAAGACTCACTGGACACAAAAGCAATGTAAACAAACTTGATAAGTTGATGAACGATAGTCAGACAAACACTGAAGCAGCTAAAACTACACTAATAGAGACAACGACAGCCCTAATCCAACATTGTATTGAACACAACCACAGATTCAACCTTGACCAAACACAAATTATTGACCATAGTTATAAACAGACAACACTACCATGCTACCATTCCTCGAAATGTGTCACATCACGAACACAGACAAAACAGTGAATAAGAGAACAGACGTAGGTAGACTTAGCATCACATACGCAGCTGTGTTGCACAGCATTAAAACTATACAAGAGCGCAACAAACCGAATGTAGAACGACAAACCGACGATGAAACGTAGATTATTAGGATAGGGCACTTTTGCTACCAATGACCGTTCAATTATATGTGGGGGGGTTGTTAGAAGAAGAATTGCGCCGAACGCGTACAGTCCGTTGCGAAATTAGATAAACCAAATAAGTCTAAGACAAAATTTATCATTAGACAAGGAACCCGACAATTTCAACTTTTGATAATGAATTTACAGCATGTACCAACAACAACTCGACAAGACAGTTACGGTTAGACGAAACATAAGACCAAAAACGAAAAATTAGTGTAAGTAATCCAGACGAATTGTGTATCCGTAGATTGTATCAAATTAGTACATGTATTAAATTTTAGTACCCCTGAAGATGACACAAAACCCCAGTGTCGAAACGTCGGGCAAATAATAAACCTCGTTTTCCCAAATTAAAAGACTGCGTAGCCGTTTAAATCGTAGATTAAAACCCTCAGTCGATCCTCCAGAAGAAAAATAATTACTGATATTCCAAATTCCCTATGCAAATGATTCATCAGATGGAAGCAAAAAGATCTAGACTAACAATAACCACCCTCTATTTCCAGTGGACAATCGAATAATTACGTATTTCCTAAAGTCAGCAGTCGTCAAACATTTCTTCCAGATGGCATTTAAGAATTCTTCCAGTAGTCGTTCAAGACTTTTCCCAGAAATCGTACAAAACTTCTTCCAGAAGTCGTCCAAGGTTTCTTTCAGGAGTCGTCTTAAACTTCTTCCAGAAGTCCTTCAAGACTTTTGTAAAAGTCTTCCAAGCATTCTTGCAGAAATCGTATAAGACATCTTCAAGACGTCGTCGTTCAAGACTGCTCCTAGAAAACGTTAAGTTGTCCAAAACTTCTCCCAGAAGTCGTCCAAAACTTTGATTACACTAGTTTACAAAATAAAACGAAAGTCGTGAACTTCTGTCAACGACCAAAATTTTTGAAGCATAAATTAGCGCTGATTTCGAAACCGTGCTTCAAAAAATTTAAAGTAGAACAGTTTTTGAGTTTTAGCTCAACATCGAGTTTAACAACTTTTTAAAATATGGAATTTAATAAAATTCAAATATTTTGCGTTTTGTTCAACCAAATTTTAAATCTTTTTCCATAAATTAAAAGCTAAATATAATACCATTCGATCATCTGAATGCAGGTTTTGCGTCAGATTGATGAAATTCAAGATATTGGCGAGTTTTGGGGACAATCTCCTTAAATTTTAGCAAAATTTCGGCAAGCGTCACCGACGGCACCGCCTCCTGGTGAACTAAGGTGGTACCTTTGTATAAAAGTGTTAGAGTGTATTGATGCGAGTATGAAGATTTACACACACTATCACGAATAGTGCCACCTTCATCCGTGGTGGCGCTGCTAACAGTGACTCCCGGCTTCCAGCAGTGCTGCAAGTCTTTTTAATAATGTGGTCTTCGGTAAAAGCCAGGACTACTCTTTCCTCGACCCACTAACCAACATTCCAATGGTCGCCAAACCATTCGTCTCTCCGGAACTACCAAGAAGACATTGCTTCAGAGAGGGGCTAGTGCACATCGCACCGTCAAGGTTTGCTGTGTAGCATGCAGCAACGAACATCGATTACTCACTTTGGAGAGTCCATCGCGGTAGCATGCTGGCGCTTAACTAGTTTCCCGAGTGATACTCAGCTCTCCCTTTGTCCTCGGAAGGTAGACAGAATCAACCCCACACCCGCGCCCAACTGTTGCAACAGTTTTGTAGTAAGCCAACTCCAATTTCCTGGAACTCATCCACGCCTGATCCGCAACCCTGATCGAGTGGTCGATAGTCAACTCCACTTCGTCGATCGTCTCACACCGTAGACTTCGAGCGTAATGTCATCAGCAAAGCCGACAACCTTCACTCCAACTGGAAACTCTAACCTCAACACCTCGACACCGGACCCAGGATGAAACCTTGCGGGACTCCTGAGGTTATGTAAAAGCACTTCCGACCCACCTCTGTGTCGTAAACTAGTACTCGATTCTTCCGAGAATCTTGTACAGGTACCCGGGATTGCCGAGGCGCAGGAGCCTATTGGCAATAGCTTAGTCAACTGGCGCTATTGAACGCGTTCCTTATATCAGTAGCGTCCACTTCGGTGACCTGGTCTAGGCCTTTGACCTTCAGAGTCGCCTCTTGTAGGCGGCGCCCTTGTGATCCTTATCGCGCTTCAGCTCCAGGATCATCTCGCCCGTACGAGTACGTCTAATACTGCTACCGTCAGCTTCCAGACCCTCGAGCCTGGCGTCGCTTCGCATCGCCTTCAAGATGTCCGAGCACTTCGACTGTTCCTTCTTGATGACGAACGCATCGCCTTTCTCGCGCTTGGCGCCTACTTTCTTACGCCTTAGTTTGGCATCCCTCACTTCTGCCTGCGGCTTCCAAGTCCAAGAGGGGTCCTCCCCTTGGTACGCCCTACTCTCTGGCTGCTGAGAGGCTACCAACGATCGCAACCCCTTGTTCCCATTCTTCCGGGACGGGCCAGCCTTTTCAGGCCAATCCATCCCAGCTTTTCGGGAGCCCTGGCTGGGGTCCGATTTACCGGCATTGTTGCCGATCTTCGGGGTAAGTATGGCATGGTACACAAATTACGTAACGCTTAAATTGGTCATTTCAGACCCCCTCCCCCCCCTCTTCGTAACGCTTTTTGTATGGAAGCCTGGAATTTTTTGTATGGGTCGTAAAGCTACGCTGGACTCCCCCACTCCCCCTATAGCGTTACGTAATTTGTGTACGATGCCTATACGGCTAGCCTTGCGGGCACCGCCAGATAGCTCCTCACCTGACGGCTGCCTTGGGCGCTGTCCATAAACTACGTAGACTCATTTTTGACTATCATAGAAACCCCCCTCCCCCTCGTAGACTTTCGTTCATACAAAATTTCCGATATTTGTATGGAGCGTAGACTTTGGCCAGATAAACCCACCCCCCGCCCCCCCACTCCTCCCATCTCCCCGTAAGAGTCTACGTAGTTTATGGACAGGCCCTTGATCGCTTCTGCGAGTGCTTGTTACGAGCATTCGCATCCGCCACACCTCTTGGACTACCTGCGAAAGCGAAGGCCTCCGTTTGGGTAAATCGATCCGCTGCTGCTCCAGTCATTATCGCGAGTATTGCGTGTTTCTGCTTGGCCTCGTCCATCGACATATAAAGCCGAAACAAGGCCGTTTTCAGGTCCTTGCTAATGTTCGACTTCCTGGACACAAAGTCGATGATCTTGCCAAGCTACTCCTCAGCCACCACAATTGCGGACAGTGCTTTTTTTGTTTTGGTTGACGGCCCTCAGCAACCACGCTCCATCCATTAGCTCCACTGGCTGGCTTGCCGGGGTGTGCACCGGAGCTCCCACGCTTGAGCTGCGTACACAGCTTCTCGCACCTAACTCGTCACTTCTCCTTACCGGGGACCTCATCAATCCACCCCTTGCGAAGGGGTTAAATCACCACTATCGCTACTACCTGCTGCGGAATTTTCTGCATCTTGCTACTTGGAAACTTTCAGCAGTCCCTTCCTCCAGAAGTTCCTTCTGGGTCTTCTCTTTGAGTTTGAATTGTTCCAGAAGATTACTTTAGAATATTCTAAGAGTTCCAGGATTTCCTGGAAAAATCTCTAGATCGAATTCCTGGATCAATTCCCAGAAGTAAAAATCCCTGACTAAACTGCTGTTCGAATTCCTAAAGATGCTTTTGACGAATACCCTGAAAAATCCCCAGAAGGAATCCTTGGAGGAATTTGGAGAGATCAACAACAGGCATTCGAATCCTATTGAAACCACACAGAAAAAAATAATTAAATTTAAACGACATGTAAATGGCAGAAGCTGTAACTTTAAACGAATTTAAATCAAAAAATGATTGAAAATTGAGTTGAATATGATGCACATATTGAGAGCATTGAAAAGCATACAATTTTGCACTTTTTTGAACCTAAAATTCCATGGCAAAGAATTTTCAGGTTTGAATTTAAAATTAAATTGAATAACAACCGATTTTCTGTTAACAAAACTATAAATTTGAATTGGCGTGTAAATTTACAGCGACACTCGTTTACAATCAATACAAATGGCGTGTCTGTTTCAGTTTTGTTTTGCGTGACGACAGAAGGCAGTTGGTCGTGAGAGAAGCACCGAAAGACGCACTGATTGTTGATTTTGTGTCGCGAATTTTCGTGTTTTATAATTCCTTGTACGTACGCAAGTGCATAAAATGTATAATTGATACAAGTGCAATTCATCAGATTGTTGATTCTTATATAAAACTATCGAGTTCTTTCAAAAACAAGTTCATCAGCAGCAGCACCAACTACAATCGCAGTGCGTCTCCCGGTGCTCCGTTTTGCGATGCGGCTGCGTAAAGTACAACTGTTGATGGCCAAGAATTAGTATGACCAAATAATGATCGGCAAGTATGAGTTATGGCAATACCGCATCGCCGTGAAGTTTGTCTCCACAACAAAATTAGCTCTGGTAGACGTGCGGCGGAAAAAAAATCCATGTCAACAAACGGAATCGCCAAAAATAAATCGTTTAAATTTAAACGATATTTAATTTTACACGACTCATGTACGAGACATGAATCGTGTAAAATTAAATTCGTGTAATTTTAAAGTGAAACTTAATTTTGCGTTTATTTCGATGCTCCAAATATGTGCATCGAAATAAATGCAAATTTACACGAAATTTTTAACTGTGAATTCATCAGATTGTTGATTCTTATATAAAACTATCGAGTTCTTTCAAAAACAAGTTCATCAGCAGCAGCACCAACTACAATCGCAGTGCGTCTCCCGGTGCTCCGTTTTGCGATGCGGCTGCGTAAAGTACAACTGTTGATGGCCAAGAATTAGTATGACCAAATAATGATCGGCAAGTATGAGTTATGGCAATACCGCATCGCCGTGAAGTTTGTCTCCACAACAAAATTAGCTCTGGTAGACGTGCGGCGGAAAAAAAATCCATGTCAACAAACGGAATCGCCAAAAATAAATCGTTTAAATTTAAACGATATTTAATTTTACACGACTCATGTACGAGACATGAATCGTGTAAAATTAAATTCGTGTAATTTTAAAGTGAAACTTAATTTTGCGTTTATTTCGATGCTCCAAATATGTGCATCGAAATAAATGCAAATTTACACGAAATTTTTAACTGTGAATTCATCAGATTGTTGATTCTTATATAAAACTATCGAGTTCTTTCAAAAACAAGTTCATCAGCAGCAGCACCAACTACAATCGCAGTGCGTCTCCCGGTGCTCCGTTTTGCGATGCGGCTGCGTAAAGTACAACTGTTGATGGCCAAGAATTAGTATGACCAAATAATGATCGGCAAGTATGAGTTATGGCAATACCGCATCGCCGTGAAGTTTGTCTCCACAACAAAATTAGCTCTGGTAGACGTGCGGCGGAAAAAAAATCCATGTCAACAAACGGAATCGCCAAAAATAAATCGTTTAAATTTAAACGATATTTAATTTTACACGACTCATGTACGAGACATGAATCGTGTAAAATTAAATTCGTGTAATTTTAAAGTGAAACTTAATTTTGCGTTTATTTCGATGCTCCAAATATGTGCATCGAAATAAATGCAAATTTACACGAAATTTTTAACTGTGCATGCTAAGGCTTCGGGCACAGTTCGTTGGTTGTTTTACTTGTAGGAGTGATATGATAGATTGATACTATGCAGTGAAGTAATAAGGAAGGAAAACGACTATGTCATGTAGTTTCTGGTTCTAGAGATAACTAGGAATCTATGAATTGAATATACATGAAATGAAGGAGATGAACCCAGGCCCAATGTCTTCTTTATAAGAATCAGATCGACAGCCACTATACCACCAAGCCCGTCTATAAGATAACGGTCCTGGTGTAGTGATTAAAGTGAGTGCCCATGACGTTCCATGACGATGTCCGACCCGTAGATGGGCAACTTCGAGCCCGAAACCGGTCGACCAAAAAGGTAATTTTAAAAGTTCCTTTTAATTAGTAAGAACGATAAGTGTTGTGTTCCGTCTCGTGTACGCGTATTTTGTGATCGGGAATGTTCTTACGTTAGCACAATCAACAAATTGTTTGTGAAATAAGACATTCAAGCTGGACAAGTTCTACTCTTGTATCTCTTTACTTTATCGATGTAATTCTTTCACGATTACCTCTGTTGTATCTCATAATATTTTGAGTATTTCTTTGTGTTACTTGTGCATCCACTGACATACAAATGATCTTTATGGCTGAGACGGCCAAAATTTGGTCTACGTGGTTTATGAACAGCCCCCTAGGGATTCCTCCAGCGATTTCTCTAGAAATTCTTCCTTTAGGGATTCCTTCAGGAATACCCCCAGGGATGCCTTCGCGAATTCCTCCATGGATTCATCCAGGAATTTATTCAGGTATTCCTCCAGGAATTCCTCCAGAGCTCCTTCAAGAATTCACCCAAAATTTCCTCCAACAAATAATCCAGGGATTTCTTAAGGAGTTCCTCAAGGGATTCCTCCAGAAACTCCTCCAGGGATTTCTACAGAAACTCCTCCAGAAATTCCCCCAAAAATTTCTTCGGAAATTCCTTCAGGAAGTCTTCCAGGAATTTCTCCAAGAATTAGTCAAGGAATTCCTCCAAGACATCTACCTAGATTTTTTCCAAGAATTACTCCAGGAATTCCAAAAACTCTTACTGGACCTTCTCCAAAAATTTCACCAGAGAACCCTCTAAAATTTCTGCCAAGAATCCCTTCATGAATTTCTTCAGAAATACCTCCAGGGTTTTTTTTTTTTTCAAGAAATTCCTTCAACAACTCATTCAGAAAATCCTCCAGAAATTCCTTTATGAATACCTCTTAGATTCTTCAGGAAACCTCCACAAATTCTTCAAGAAAATATTCCTGGGGCAACTCCAGGGATTCCTCCGAAAATTCCTTCAAGGATTTCTGCAGGAACTGTTCCGAGACTTCTTCAAAGAACTTCTTCAAGAATTTCTCAAGTAAATACTCCCAGAATTTCTTCAAAATTTTCTCCAAAAATTCCTCCAGAATTTGTCCAAGAATTTCTCCAGATATTTCACCAAGAATCCGCCAAGGAATTTCTCCAGAAAATCATTCAAAAATTCCGACAGGAACTCTAATGATAATTTTTCCAAGACCTGCTTCAATACTTCTGTCGAAAATTCCTCCAAGAACCCCTCCGGGAATTTGGCCAGGGATTATTTTATATTTTTTTCTAGGAATACCTCCTGGGATTTTCAACAAAAAACCTTCAGAAATCCTTCAGAAATTCCTCCAAAAACACCTACAGGAATACCCCCAGGAATTCCTCCAAGAATTCCTTCAGTAAATCCTCCAAAAATTCGTCCAGGAATTCATCCAAGACATCCGCCAAGAACTTCTCCAACAATCTCTTCCAGAATTCCATTCTATGAATTCCAAGAAATCTTTCAAGAATTCCTCCATAAATCTCTCTAGGATTTTTTTCCAAGAATTCCATAAAGATTGTTTTCAGGAATTCCTCCAAAAATACTTCCAGGAATTTCTTCAAGACTTCCTTGAAGAAATATCTGGAGAAAACCCTGGAGGAATACCTGGAGTAATTTCTGCAAGAATTCACGTAGTAATTTGTGGAGAAATTTTTTAAGAATTTCTCAGGGAAATTCTTAGAGGAATTCCTGCAGGATTTCCTTGAGCTGCTGGAGGAATTTTTGAATTGTTTTTTTTTAATTTTCATTTTCTGGAGGAATACCTGGAGTATTTCCTGTAATAACTCATGAAGTAATTTCGAATTCTTGCGAGGAAATCCTAAGTATTTCCCGCAATAACTGAAATTGAAGGAATTTCAGGAGAAATTCCTGTAGTAATTCCTAAAGCAATAAATATCTTGTAGGAATTCTTGGAGGAATTCCTGTAATATTTCTTGTAGGAAATCCTGGGGTATTTCCCGGTACAATTCAAAGACGATTTCCTGTAGTAATTCCAGAATGAATTCGTAGAGTAATTCCTGGAGAAATTTCTTGAGTAATTCCTGAAGGAACTCCTGGAGTATTTGCTGGAGAAATTTCTGGAATACACAGCAAAAAAACTTGTGATATCACATCATTTTCGCTGCACATCAGTCGCGTCGTAAAAGTTATGTACAGATTACATTCTTTCCACGCAGCAAATAAGCCGCCGCAGCTTGAAAGTGGGTCTAGCAATCGCTATAGAGCCGAATCGATAAATGAATTATTTATAGGTAAAATATTGGCATGGATTCGTACATTGATCCGTTGATTGTGAAGCATATCCTTTAACTCTCGGCCAATTCACCGAGTTGGAATGAGCTTGATGAATATGATACTGCTTCTAGGTATCTGCTGAATCGGGTTTATCGACGCTTTCCGTTGCCAACCAGGGTGTACATGGTAAGTGTGATAATTGTTGGAAAACGATGTAATCGGCAGAAATTACATCCAAAAATGGATACATCGCCAGAAGTTACGCGCCTGGATATTACAAAATTATTTGCTGTGTATATACTAGAAGAATAACTGATGGAATTCCTGGAAGAATTTCGAGAGGAATCCCTATGAGGAATTTCGGGAAGAACCCCTGTTGGGATTGCTGAAGGTATTCCGGATGATTTTTTATCCTGGAGGTATTCCTGGAGGAACCCCTGGAAGAATTTCTGGAGGACACCGTGGAGTAATTTCTGAAGGAATCCCTTGATGAATTCATTGATAAATTAGCAGTTATGAATGGAGAAATTCCTGGAGGTATTCTTGGAGGAATTTATGAAGAAATAACCCGGGGAAATTCCCTGGAGGAATTCCTGGAGGAAACTCTGGAGGAAACCCTTTGAGGAATTTCTGTAAGAATCCCTTGAAACCTGAAGAAATCTCTGGATTAGTTGTTAAAGGAAATCTTGGATAAATTCCTGAAGGAGCTCTGGAGGAATTCCTGGAGGAATACCCGAATCAACGCCTGGATGAGTCCATGGAGGAATTCACGAAGGAAACCCTGGGGAATACTTCAGGAATACTCCTGAAGGAATCCTTTAAGGAATCCTAGGAAGAATTCCTAGAGAAATCACTGGAGGAGTACCTGGAGAAATTCCTATGAAAATTCCTGGTGGAATCCCTGGAAAACTTCCTGGAGGAATCCCAGGAGAAATTTCTGGAAGAACTCTTGGGAAAACTTCCTATGGGAGTTTTAAAGGAACACCTGAAGAAATCCTTGGGGGACTCCCGTGGAATCCTCGGAGAATATCCGGAGGAATTCCTGAGGAACTTCCGAATGAATTCCCGAGGAACTCCTGCAGAATTTTTCGAAAGGTTCTTAAAGTAATTCCTGCGGAATTCCAGCATATCTCCTGAAACAATTTTCGAGTAACTGCTGGGAAACTCCTGAAAATTTTCACGGGGAGTCCTGAGGCATTCCCTAGGAACTCGTAGAGGTATTCTCAGAGAACATCACGATGAATTTCTGAGGGACTCCCGGAGGAATTTCCGAGGAATACCTGGAGGGATTCTTGGGTAATTTCCGACACTACGACGATACCATAAAGATCATTTGTATGTCAGTGGATGCACAAGTAACACAAAGAAATACTCAAAATATTATGAGATACAACAGAGGTAATCGTGAAAGAATTACATCGATAAAGTAAAAAGATACAAGAGTAGAGCTTGTAGAGCTTGAACTATGGACAACGTGACTAAATTTCTTGAACAGAGTGAACACACACGATGGTAGGTAGATGTTGTAGATCTTAAGAAAATAAATTCCAGAGTAGTTTGGATGATCTAGATCATTCAATTTATATACCATGAATTTCCTAGGGGTGCTTTGAGGCTTTTGAGTAACGTAGGCTATGTTTTGTGATCATTCATCGTGTAGAAAGTTTAGTTGAGAATGTTGGATTTGTGTCACAAACTTCGGAGTACTTTGGAGGCCTTAGAATAGCTCTGGGATCAAAACTTCAACAGACTATGATGGGTAGTAATACATTGCATGTCAAGGATCAGTGAAAACTATTGATGATTAGCAAAACGATGAAATTTGAGTAATAACATGTAGAATTTATAATAAATAGAAAAAAAAACACGTATTTTCGGCTCCCAGCAAAAGAAAGAGGGTGCAAAGGGGGAGGTACCATGCATTTTTTAGCACAATTATTCCCCTTGACTATAAAAATCCGGGGTGTTTTGAAACAAAGAAGATATTGCATTTCTACCTCCTTGCCAGGATTCCGAGAGAATCCATGTCAGGATTCCGAGAGAATCCTTGTCAGGATTCCGAGAGAATCCATGTCAGGATTCCGAGAGAATCCTTGTCAGGATTCCGAGAGAATCCTTGTCAGGATTTCGAGAGAATCCTTGTCAGGATTCCGAGAGAATCCATGTCAGGATTCCGAGAGAATCCTTGTCAGGATTCCGAGAGAATCCTTGTCAGGATTCCGAGAGAATCCTTGTCAGGATTCCGAGAGAATCCTTGTCAGGATTCCGAGAGAATCCTTGTCAGGATTCCGAGAGAATCCTTGTCAGGATTCCGAGAGAATCCTTGTCAGGATTCCGAGAGAATCCTTGTCAGGATTCCGAGAGAATCCTTGTCAGGATTCCGAAAGAATCTTTGTCAGGATTCCGAGAGAATCCTTGTCAGGATTCCGAGAGAATCCTTGTCAGGATTCCGAGAGAATCCTTGTCAGGATTCCGAGAGAATCCTTGTCAGGATTCCGAGAGAATCCTTGTCAGGATTCCGAGAGAATCCTTGTCAGGATTCCGAGAGAATCCTTGTCAGGATTCCGAGAGAATCCTTGTCAGGATTCCGAGAGAATCCTTGTCAGGATTCCGAGAGAATCCTTGTCAGGATTCCGAGAGAATCCTTGTCAGGATTCCGAGAGAATCCTTGTCAGGATTCCGAAAGAATCTTTGTCAGGATTCCGAGAGAATCCTTGTCAGGATTCCGAGAGAATCCTTGTCAGGATTCCGAGAGAATCCTTGTCAGGATTCCGAGAGAATCCTTGTCAGGATTCCGAGAGAATCCTTGTCAGGATTCCGAGAGAATCTTTGTCAGGATTCCGAAAGAATCCTTGTCAGGATTCCGAGAGAATCCTTGTCAGGATTGCGATCGTGCTTACGGGTTACACTATCTCAAAATGATTGTTTTGATCTATAAACTAACAAAATGACTAATTGTCATGCGTGGATTTTGTATGAAAATCAGCTAATGTGAAATCTATTTCGTCAAGTACTGTAAATACATATGGCGGTATGTACAGATAAAACAAGAGGGATTTCTTGTTTTCCCAGTAGAAACATAAAACCGTCGGTGTCCGTAGTGGCTGACTGTACCTCTACCGTTACGGTTGCCATTCGGGACAATGTTGGACTTCAGATGTTTAGTGGTCTACGCAAACAGCACTCTGTTTGGAACTAGAATATTTATAGTAGGATGTGTGCATGCAAGAATGATGCGGGAAAATGTATTTAAGGCGAAACTGGAAGCATTTCCTCGCTTTTTGGTTTTTGATTTTTTATTAAATAACGAAGCAATATTTTCAAAATCGGTTTTCGTGCACATGTAGAGTATGGATCAAGGTATCTTCTGATTTTTTATTGTAGTGGAAAATGTTTTTCGTTTTTGCAGCAACCATTTTTGAACAAAATTTCACATAAAAATGGTTTCTGCAAAAATGGAAAACATTTTCCACCTCAAAAAAATTCAGAAGATACCTTGATCCATACTCTACATGTGCACGAAAACCGATTTTGAAAATATTGCTTCGTTATTTAATAAAAAATCAAAAACCGAAAAAATGATAAAATGCTTCCAGTTTCACCTTAAGCGGCATTCGTTAACTGCGTTACAGTGGAAATGAACGTATCTAATCAGTCTCCTCTACTCTAGTGTGATTTTAATTTGATTGAGGTCTAACTGGAAGGCTTAGCTGATTGTTTCTATTTTACTGAAGCTTTCAGTCTGTACAACAGATTAAAGGTATCTACATGTTAGTGTGAATTGTGAGGAAGACTTCCTTAACCATACTCCTAAGACAGTGTCTTAATCAACGTTACGTAATTAATGTATGAGACCCTTTGTGCGATTTCACCTGAATGTATGACTGAGTGTGACTATGCGTTCCAAAATCCCCGTTTCATAACTCATACTAAAACGCTAACAACCCACTAACCAAAAAGGGAAACTAACAAATATTTTAGGATCAACCCAAATGTTGTTCACGCTTGGAATAATTCAAAAATGTCTACTCCCATTTTCGGAATTCTATTTCCTCTGTGCTATTGCTGCTGTTCCTATGGACAAACCAAAACCACGTGTTCGTTCGTTTGTTTGGCGGCGTAGACTCGCAGTGCCGGTACACCAAGGGACCCTGGACAGAGTGTGACGCCAAGTCCAACACCCGCTCCCGGACGCTGTCGCTGAAGAAGGGCGAACAGTCCTGCGTCCAGACTCGCACCATCCAGAAGAAGTGCAAAAAAGGTATGACAATTATTTAGCGGGAATACAGAAGATATCTCCCTTTTTTTAATTTTTCTTGTCAATTGTGTGGGTGTGGTAGTTTTACCGCGATTTTTTGAAAAATTACATCATAAGTTACATATTTAACTCCTTTTCTTATCCTGCAGCCTGCCGCTACGACAAGGGTGCCTGGTCCGAGTGCGCCCCCAACGGCCAGATGTCCCGTACCGATAGTCTGAAGGCGAGCAGTGACGCCACCTGCCAATCGACGCGAGTGGTCAACAAAAACTGCAATCAGGGCAAATCGAAAGACAAACAGAACAAATCGCCCAAGGCCGAAAAGAAGGAGAAAGGTAAGTCCCATCAGCGAGATGAGTAGTTATGTAGCTGAATAGCAGCATCCAACACAACGGTTCCGGGGATTCGTGATGGGGCGGGGGGACTCCGATTGGCACATTGAAAAGAAAAGAACGAATCCGTTGATTGCAGCGATTCTCTATTGAAAGTTTACGTTCGGAATCAAAATCAATTTGGACAATTGAGTTCTGATGGGAGGCTCATGGACCGGGCGAGTGCCCTCATTGAAATAATTGCGAAAGGATTCACCCGCTGTGCCGTCCGGGTTCGTTATAGCTATTAAATCGAATTGGAGTTTTTTTCTACGATGATGGTACTGAGAAAATTTTGTGTACATTCCTCCTTGTTTGGATGCTGTTTGATGCAAACAATTGCCATCAAGATTAAATAGTTCCATTTCAAATGACATTCAGTAATTGTTATCTTGAAGAAATTCATTAACTTCATAGATTTTCCTAGAAAATATCTCCAGAGATTCCAGTTTGGACACAACAATTGCAGTATCTAATGCTTCAAATCAAAAGATTTCCTTACATTCCAAAAATATGTCACAATTTTGCAACCCTTTTGAGATAAAAAAAAATTATAGCTGCAACATGCTTTCCTTTTACCAATCATTCCAAAGCATGGAGACGCATTGTTACTAGTTTTAGTCTTTTCACTCTTTTCAAAACCCATACATCTTACGCATACACTGAAATATAAATCCTTAAATCTAATGTTTTGCCTAGACATTCGTTTATAGGAGGTGAATAAAAATTAGGTATTCTATAGAATTGAGCATTTCCAGCTCAACGCACGAATCGCGTAGACGCTACCCTTTTTTCAATTCAAATGAAATTCTGCTTTTTTAAAATGGTGTTTGTTTTTACAAAAATTTTACGTAACTTCTGAGAAGGACATTCGAAATACATGATTTTCTTCAAAATATTATAATTTAATGACGGCGATGTCTTCGAAGATGTTTTATGATATTGGAAGGATTTTTGAAATAAAATACACTAAGAGTGATATTTTTAAAAGACACGGACAACGTCTTCAGCTTCCGGTTGTACAGACTGTTTTAAACTTAACATGAGACAACGGACAACGGAGCATGCACCAGTGGAAATGGGGAAGAAACTATTCTCACGAAAAGTTTCAACGCCCGTAGCGGAAATCGAATCCTCACCCCATAGCATGGTGCGATTATAAGCTTGCTGGCCCTAACCGCACGGCTACGAGGCTCCACCATCGCGGATTTATGTTGAATGTCATATAGGTAATTTCAATTTTCCAAAAACCTTATCCTTTGATTTTTTTTTCAATATTGTTTTCAGTAGAAAGCATGTTTCGATACTCAGAAATAAAACACACTTGGTCTGTTACGCTAACAATCATTCAACTAACTTTATTCAAGGCGTCCAATAACGGTGTCCGTTTACAGGTAGTCAAGGGGCTATAAAAATGTAATCAACATATCAACATCTTTCCTTTTTTAAACAAAAGAAAATTAACTATCACATTATATAATCTTTAAACTTAGTAGTAATTTTAACTTCTCTCTTGGGTCGCGGAGTCCGTTCGATCACAGGTGATCTACAAGCTTTTCGTTTCGATGAAGGAACGTCGATTTCTGCGTCTCCAAAGCTTGTATCGACATTCTCCAACGTTTCTACCTCGGACCTGTTCCGCGAAGGGTCTTCAAATTCTGATGTTACTGCGAATGATAACGAAGACGATAGTTGTTGGAAAGCATCTGTTGCTGGCTTGTCTGAAGAATTAGATCTTGCAATCGAAAACGTAGGATCCACAACAGTCCTCGGTTTGACGTGGACGGTGTCTCTCCTATACATCGCCCCATTGCTTTCTACCAAATATGAGCGCTCGCTGAGTTTGTTTTTGATTGATTTGTCTTTATTAAAGAGACTTTCAGCCCTTGGCTGGTTCGTCTCTTGTTTGTTTTTAATTTCTGCAGGCAACCACGTACTTATAATTATTTTCTTCGAATTTTTAGTTTTGATCGAAAAGAGCAGAAAGAAACATTTTTGAAATATTTGATACCAAAAATGGATATTACGTTTCAATTAATACTTAAACAAAGTTTCTAAAAAAATATATAAAAACCCAAGGGATTTTTGAAAAACTGAAATTATATGACATCTATATAGATTATTCATTTCTTCCTGCATATATCTTAAACATCTACGAAGACATCGCCGTCATTATGTTAAAATATTTTGAAGAAGAAAATTAAATATTTTTCAAATACCATTTTCAAACTAAGTTGACGAAAAATGGTTGTGTTGATGTAGAAGTAAATAATTCATAAAATCCATACAAATTGAAAAATATCGAGTCAAAAAAGGCATATTTTTTCGTGTTTAGGGATGTCCATCTCAATTATTGCAAATACCGTGTAACCCCGCTAATTTGACACCGATTGCTGCAGAAATTACTGAGCTAAACTTTTAATTTGACAAGCAGGCCGCCCTACATCGCCTTGTTCATTGAAATTTGGCAACTCTATGTTTATTTTTATTTTGATTTGCGGATTTGTTATTGAACACAATTTTAAATCAATACATATTGTTGTGGTGCAAATGGAAAGCTCGTTATTTCTACAATGGTTGGCTCCCGTAGTTTAATCTGGTTCCGGGTGAACACTTTTTCTTTCATAGTGTTACGGTTAAACAGTTTTTAATTTGACAAATGTCGAATTAAAATCAAATAAAAAAGTTTCGTATTAAAACGTGTCGCAGGCGGTATTCCAGCTCACTTATTGAAATTTTGTGAGTATTTTTAGAGAATATACTACAAGTTCATGAGATGTCTGCAAGATAATTAAGATTATATAAATGTTTATTTACTTCGATTTATTTGTGAAACTCAGAGGTATGTTTCAACTTTTTTGCCTGATAGGGATCAACGATGGAAAATATTTTTTTTGAAGAATAATATGTAACCAGGTTCAAATAGGTTCAGCAGCACGATATTTTTAAAAGAATGCTCAATCTAACGGAGAAACTTTAACACGAATGCTACAATAATGGTAAAGTGTCGTTAATAAATAGTAATAATAATAATAACGGAGAAACATCAATTTCGACCCGGAGATCAGTTTGACCCCGGTTTACGGTACATTCATATAATATCATATAAGCTAGATCAGATGTTCTTAAGAATTAGTCCAGATTTATTGTTTTTTTTACCAGTATTAACGATATTTTTTGCCCTAGGCTAGTTCCACAGTTTGACCCAGGACCCACAGTTTGTCGGTTGTGGAATTTGATCCCAGGTCCTCGACGTGGTAGTCAGGTGTTTTAACCCTTTGAAGCCGGAATTTTTCCAAGCGTTATTCTGGAGTTTTTTCTACGTTTTCCTGTAGTTTTGGTATTCAATAGTATAAAAACGGTAGAATATTATGCAGAATATTTTTTCTGGACATACTAGGTCATCCAAACTATTCTTGAGCTTAGATCCTTAAGTCTATGGGTGTAACGGTAACTTCTTTCATTATATAAAGCTGCGATTTGCAATCTGTCATGTCCAGCAAGTCTTCTGAAAGTTCAATAGACAGTATCAGATCAGTTGGGATAACCTAGATCATCCAAAGTGTTCTTGAATTAAGATCCTAAAGTCTATGGGTGTAACGGTAACTGCTTTCATTATATAAAGCTGCGATTTGCAATCTATCATGTCCAGCAAGTCTTCTGAAAGGTGAACAGACAATATCAGAACAGTCGAGATATCCTAGGTCATTCAAACTATTCTTGAGTTTAGATCCTAAATTCTGCGGGTGTAATGATAACTTCTTTCATTACATAAAGCTACGATTTGTAATCTATCATGTCCAGAAAGTCTTCTGAAAGGTAAATAAACAGTATCAGATCAATCGGGATATCCTTGGTCATCCAAACTGTTCTTGAGTTTAGATCATAAAGTCTAGTATTCTGAAAGTTCAATAGACAGTATCAGATTAGTCGAGATATCCTAGGTCATCCAAACTGTTCTTGAGTTTAGATCCTGTATGGGTGTAACGGTAACTTCTTTCATTACAAAATCTACGATTTGTAATCTATCATGTCCAACAAGTCTTCTGAAAGGTAAATAGACAGTATCAGATCAGTCGGGATATCCTAGGTCATCCAAACTGTACTTGAGTTTAGATCCTAAAGTCTATGGATGTAACGGTAACTGCTTTAATTATACAAAGCTGCGATTTGTAATCTATCATGTCCAGTTAGTCTTCTGGAAATTCAATAGACAATATCAGATTAGTCGGGGTATTCTGTGCATAATTGTTACCTGTTTTATTCAATAGCGCACAAGACTTGGCACAAGATCTAGCTATATGTCAAAGTGAAAAAAAAATCTTAAACTTCCCATTTATCATTGTTGAAATTTCTAAAGTGTGTTGAAAACTTAAATGACGCTTACGTCAACTATGCGAATATGGACAGTGTTCTTGAGTTTAGATCCTAAAGTCTGCGGGTGTAACGGTAACGGTAAGTCTTCTAGAAGGTAAATAGACAATATCCGATCAGTCGAGATATCCTAGGTCATCCAAACTGTTCTTGAGTTTAGATCCTAAAATCTAAGGGGGGTAACGGTAACTTCTCTCATAAACAGTTACGGTTTGTAATCTATCATGTCCAGCAAGTCTTCTGAAAATTACAGTGGTTGTTTTTATCAACTAACCTTCATAACAGTAAGGAGCCCATAATATCCCAAAAATGTATAACAACGCGCAGTATAATAGATATGACTGTTGTTACGAATGTAAACCTGAAGTCCTGAACTCCAATGTAGTTTGGCTGACCTGGAATATCCCTGTATTCTGATTGACATTTGAGATTTCAAGAGCTTCGCGGACCCCAGCAGATTATACAATACTATTATATATGGTGAAAACACATAAAGCTATTCTTGTAGATTTGAAGGACTTTATTATAGAACAGTTTGGACGGCCCTAGATGCCCCGAATGTTTATAATAAGCTAGTAGACTCCAGATTGCTCCAGTAACTGCAGTTGATTATGCAGCGTTTCTCAGTATAACAGATATGGATACTGTTACGTGTATAGACCTGAAGTCCTGAACTCCAAGGTAGTTTGGCTGACCTGAAATATCCCTATAATGTCTATAAATGACATAGTAGATGTTGGGGAGGTGATGCAGTCTCGGCGCGCCAAACCAATTATTGAAAGCAGCTTTCATGTTAGCAGCTTCAATGCTGTGAATTTCATTTATTGAAGTAAATATTTCTTAAATTCTAATGATTAAATACGTACATTTTGGTATTGAATTCACGCTTTTCGTAGATGCTACCTCCTACCAACAGTATTACTACTTTCTACTCTGCAATTGTTCTCATTAAACGTCGATCCGTGTTGCCAGTTTTACAGAACATTTCATCCACAACGGCTGTCCATTAATTACGTAAGGGAATTTTTGCGATTTTCTGACACCCCCTCCCCCCCTTGTAAGATTTTTTGTATGAGAACCCAAAAATTTTTGTATGGCGCGTAAGATTTCTCAAACCCCCCCTCCCCCCATAAACCCTTACGTAATTAATGGACAGCCCCAGATGTCAAGAGCTCCACGGATCCCAGTAGGATATGCAATGCTATTAATTGTGGCGAAAAAACATAAAATTATTCTTGTAGATTTGAAGGACTTCACTATATTACAGTTTGGAACACCTAGAACATCCCAGAATATGAAATACCTTTTGATATTCTTCACAAAGGCTAAATGGATACATATACACGAAACCCACATCCAAATTCAGCTTTTAGAACAACTGGTGTGTCAATTATTTCGTTTTTCCAAATTTGATGGTGTTCAGGGTGTTCTAGGTTATCAATGAAGTCCCAAATACAAATATCCCCATTTTTCCCTAATTGAGAACTCAATTTGCAACAACTTTGCCGAAGACAGTATTCTGTTTAATCGAATGGGTGAATTTATACAGCCGTTTCTATGTTGGGGTCATATATGACCCCTCCGGCTCCAAAGGGTTAAGTAACCATCACTCCATGATTTATAGTTGTATTAATGGCTTGCAATAAATAAATCTCGTGGCAAAATAACGTATGTAGGTTTTCGGATCAATCAAATGAAGTGAATAAACAGTTTTATGTAGGAATTAAGACAGATCCTAAAGGGTGCCCTGAATTAAATTGCACCACCAAAAAAGTGTATAACTTTCTATTGCATACATCAAAATGGATAATTTTTAAACCAACAATGCAATATTATTTGCAGATGATGCCGTCAAAATTTCATTGGAATCGGTTTGGCATCTATGGATGATTTTATTTCCAAAGCGAGAAAACTAGATTTTGAAAATTTTTAAATTAGAGAGAAGTAATGAAAACAAACCTTAGGCTTTCCTTATTACTTCCCACTGAATTCTTATTAATTCCATTTTTTTGTGAAATTAAAACACCGAGAGTCAGGAACCCAAATGTTGAACGCACCCTTAAGCTAGTTAATCCTAATGTTGACCAATACTCGCTAATTTTTTAAAGGTTCACTTTTTATCTATCACAAATACACTCCCGTTCAAAAGTTTGGGGTCACCCCCTCAAAAACATGTCATTTTTTTAGGCCCATATCTCCGCCAATTTGCGTCCGATTTCAAAACCCTAGGTTTCATTCAAAAGATAATAAGTCAAAGAAACTTTGAACATGATTTAAAAGAAACTTTTTCAAAAAAATTTGTATGTAAACTTAACCCAAAGTTGCAAAATTTTCTAAAAAACGAATAGAAACTTACGGCAGTGTCGCTGGAAGTTGGGTCGAATAAATTTTAAGATGAGAGCGGTAATATGACCCATTTTCAATTAGCTTTCAACTGCTTTTTACAGAACTTAGCTAAAAAATCTAGAAAAAAAGTTATTAAGTGAATCAATCCTTGATGTCATCGACCAAAAGTTTGGGGTCACCCCTCAAAATGCTGTATCGGGCAAAAGTTTGGGGTCACTATCGTAAAACATGGAAAAGTGATTTGTTGATATCTTTGTCATCTTTCATTCAATTTTAATTCTTCTTGGCTTATTTGAAACAAAATGAATGATACTTACTGCATAGACATTGAACCACACATATTTGTTGAAATTTACATACTAAAACTTAACGTAAAGTTGCCTCATTTTTTGAAGCGTGGTAATATGTGCTAACTTTACATAACATTTTTATATACAAAAATCGTTAAATACGTTAAGTTGAAGACATCAAACGTAAATTTAGTTAATTATCTTTAAAATGAGCCAAAAATAATTAAAATTGAACTACAGATGACGAAGATATCACCAAATCACTTTTCCATGTTTTACGAAAGTGACCCCAAACTTTTGGCCGATACATCATACACACTTAATTCAGATTGCCGGGATATCAGCATTATTCCATTCTCTTGCCGAGATTTGCACAGCCGAGTAATCAGCAAACAACAATTTTGCTGAGATCTCAGCAATTTTGACAGTTCATTGCTGAGCTTCGGCAATCGTTTTGCTGAGAGTCAGCTAACAAATGTCACTTTTTGCTGGGATATCAGCTGATAGTTTTACTGAGCAGACGGCTGTGCGCGTTTTTGCCGAGCCCGCAAATCTGTTTTGAGTGTGTATTGAGGGGTGACCCCAAACTTTTGGTCGATGACATCAAGGATTAATTTACTTAATAACTTTTGTTCTAGATTTTTTAGCTAAGTTCTGTAAAAAGCAGTTGAAAGCTAATAGAAAATGGGTCATATTACCGATCTCATCTTAAAATTTATTCGACCCAACTTCCAGCGACACTGCCGTAAGTTTATATTCATTTTTTAGAAAATTTGGCAACTTTGGGTTAAGTTTACACACAATTTTTTTGAAAAAGTTTCTTTTAAATCATGTTCAAAGTTTCTTTGCCTTATTATCTTTTGAATGAAACCTGGGGTTTTGAAATTGGACGCAAATTGGCGGAGATATGGGCCTAAAAAAATGACATGTTTTTGAGGGGGTGACCCCAAACTTTTGAACGGGAGTGTATGTTATATTTTCATTATAAAGTTTAATGTGAGTTTCAGAAGGGTTCCGCAGGAATCCTGGGGATTCGAAGGAATTTCCAAAGGGGGTTTCCGGTATGTTTCAATGGTGTACCGAAGCTTTTCAGGGAATTTCCGGAGAGTTCCCGTTAAATTGAGAGGATGTTCCTGAATTCGCCCATGAAACCTGAATTCGCCCATGAAACCTGAATTCGCCCATGGGCGCTGGAACGCCCATGAAACCAGCCGCGACATCCCTAAAACGCCCGCCCCTGGAACCTCCCGGAACAACCGGAAACGCTTTTAAAACTCTTCTGAAAGCATTTGAAACCCTTTGGAATGTCCTTGATCCTCTCTCGGAACATCCCTAGAGAGCTCTGAATGCCCCTGGAACACCCCTAAGCCCTTGAAATCCCCTGGAACCCACAGTAACACCCCTGGAACGCACCTGAAACCTCATAGAACACACTTGAAACCTCCTGGAACACTCTTGAAACACCCTAGAATACCCTGGAAACCCTTTGGAACTCCCCAGAAATCCCCTGGAACGCCACTGAAACCTTTTGGAACTCCCTCGAATACCTCTGATACGTCTTGAAATCCCGTGGAACGTTCCCCCTGCACACTCATTCCTGAATTGCTTATTCAGTACTTTTTAGACGAAAATAGAACTATAGTAACCAAGTAACCATAAGCATTATATCATTGCACTAACTCAACCGTAATCTAGTATAGCTAATGCAAGTTAACTTTTATTCTACACCTGTCAAGTAATGAAGCATTAAACCTACATTATGAATGCATTGTTGCATTGAGGGTTTTTGAAAGCTTAATATAGTTCTATAGAGCCGTTGTGCAATGCTTCATTGCATTATCATGTTATTTGCTTCATAGCCAACAATAATGCAAGCATTTATTGCTTTATGTATACCATCACTAAAGTAAACTCTGGGATCCTTTTGGAAAAGAAAACAACATAAATGAGAAGAACAATATTAATCAACAATTCAAAGGATTATATCACTCACAGATCATCATGCGGAACTGTTCCTGTTTGAAAATATCTATCTATTTATAAAAAAAAATGAATTTCTGTATGTCTGATCCTTGTGGATTCGACAATTACTGGACCGACTGGAGTGAGAGTTTGCATGCAGAGGGTTTTTGGAACGGGAAGGTTCTTAGCATGGTCTGAGTCCCCTCTCTATCTGGAAAGGGAGGATCCCACGCAGATGACTTTGCAGAGTACTTCTCTATGAAGCTGTTTGTCAAAAAACACAGTAGGCAGGCAGTACGACGTTTTTCGGACAGCTAGGTCATACATACAGATGTGTTCATAAAAATAGCAGTGAAAGCCGTTTTCCATACAAAATGGCCAACTTTGACATACTGTAACTTTGTTCTCCTATAAGCTATTGAGCTGAAAATTGGACAACGAACTACAAGTATGGTCAATTTTGTTCTAACAAAATTTAAGAATTTTCGAAGCACGTGAAAAAAAATTAAACACTATGTGAAACTGTTCAAAATAATAGCAGTGTAAATAAATTGAAATGTAGCTTTATCTTGAAGAAGCTAGACATATTTTCGCATGCTATTTAAACAGTTTCCACCTTGATTACAAGTTAATGTATAAGATTAAAAAACTGAAAATGTTGACTGAATAAAAATAATCAAAACAAACACTGCTATTATTTTGATCAATTTCACATAGTGTTTAACTTTTTTCCACGCGCTTCGAAAATTCTCAGATTCTGCTAAAACAATATCCACCATATTTGTAGTTCGCTGTCAAATTTTAAGCTCAATCGCTCAAAGCAGAATAAAGTTACAGCATGTCAAAGTTGGCCATCTTGTATGGAAAAAGGCTTTCACTGCTATTTTTATGAACACAGCTGTATATAAATATGGTTTCATATTTTCTGGTAGAGAGCTCATTGGGCACACAACAATTATTTTGCAAAACTTTTTGGAGTTGAGGAAAACATAACTCCGTAAGTTATGAGTTGAATATACTTTACCTTATATTGCGAATTTTCCCAAATGAAAATGTATAGTAATCGTAGCACACATCGTTAGCGCGTCCGGGTTTCATCGTGGTCCTTCATCAGGAATCTAGGTTCAAATCCCTTCTGTGTCGGGAAAAAAAACATAAGGATTTTTTTCTTTTTTTTTTTTCTCATGATGTCTTAAATATACTTACTATACGATTGCAATGCACTAGTGCGGGACACGAAATTTATTAGCGTGGGACACGAAAAGACATTTTACTCCTGTACACTTTTTGAGCTCCATTTTGGCCCCATATCAACTGTGCAAAATTTCAGCTCGATCGGAGAAACTATATTTTAGCGCCAGCCGTTTTAAGTTTTCATACGATTTACTATGGGGAAAATCACTTTTTCAAAGAAAAATCGCCACAGGTTGCCCCTTAACCCCTAAAAATATATCAATGAATGATTTCCGTTGAAAATTTTGCGAGGAACAAACCCTCTGAAGACCGCAAAGCGATCTAAGGTACGTGGAAAAAGTTATTGACTGAAAACCGAATGGCATGCAAACGCTGTTTAATATGTGAGGAATAACAATAAATAATAAAATCTCGTCATTTTATCGATCGGGAAAGGCTTAATAACTTTTTCCACGAATGTCGCATCGCTTTGCGTCTTCCGAGGTCTGATTCCTCGTGAAGTTATCTACAGCAATCATTCAACGACGTACTTTTAGGGATTATTGGGTGACCTCAAGCGATTTTTCTTTGAAGAAGTAAATTTTCCCAATAGTAAATCGTATGAAAAACTAAGAATGGCGGGCGCTAAAATATAGTTTCTTCGATCGATCTGAAATTTTGCACAAACGTCTTGACATCCCGCTTCAACAGTGCATCAAAACTTCAAACGCACAAATTTCAAGAAGCAAGCTTCACACAACAGTGCATTTTATTATTCGGTTCTTGCTCACTTGCAATGAGCGTGTGACGAAGTGACAACAATGTTGATGATGATATTGATTTTCACGGGTTATTGGACGCTACCTCCTGTCTAAATTCATTCATAAAATTGGCTCGTAAAATGGACTATTAGGTTAAAATAAAAAGATCAACTGCGCTGGTTTTATTTACGAAGAGATTTGTGCCTTCGAAATCGTGAGTAGGTGCCAAAGTCGGCCATTGTGGCGGCCATTTTGGGATTCTAACATTTAAAAAGGGCATACAAGCATTGGTAAACAATGACTTTACACGTCGCTCCTGAGCCCCCACAGCTTATTCTCACAAACTAAGACCGTTATCAGATAGAGCAAACATCAATATTACGGATAACGGTGTTCGTTTGCGTGGGCGGGCTACTGTTAGGCCCTACGAAGCGTTTTCAAAAAAAAGACACAAAGGCCCTTTTCAAATGTTGCTCCAGAAGTCTGTCCTTAACATCACATGCACTCTTATTTCTATCGCACCAATAGAAGGAATAATTAATTGTGGAATGGACATATTCATCGAAATTCCTGCAAACAAGCCAAAATGGTGAAAATGTATCAGGTATCAGGTATCAGTAGGTCGGCTCTAGAGGCACGTTCTCCTCCATTCGGGAAATTTCTGCCATCGCCATGAACACGAGCCTATTCATCATTTACCTGACGGAGAAGGGAAGGAAAAAAGGATAGGACGTGGGAAAGGACAGGTAAGGGAATAGGATCGTCATACTCGCAAAAGCGTACCACAATGGGTTCACATAGCGTCCTGAAAAGGACACTGTAATAACGCATAAGCGTGCCACAATGGGTTCGAACAGCGCCCTGAGAAGGGCACTGTGATAATGCATAAAGCGTAAAGAGAGCCTATAGCTCTTTACCACAGCGGGTCAAGAACAACAGAACGTCCTGAAGATTCAGGTTTCTGAAGTCAGTTTCACTTAATAAGTGTTTCCCGAGTACTCGGAAACGCAATTGCGCAAAAACTGGACAGTTACATATTAAATGATACGAAGTTCCATAATCGGATTCACAGCTATCACATGCAAATGAATCAGCTTGCTGAATATTCGCCATGTGATAACTGAGTCGGCAGTGGCCAGTCAATGCTTTGACCAGCATGCTGCAATTCTGTTTTGACAGATTTGTTAGATACTTTTCCACCCCTAGAGATGGCTCAGTACAATACAATTTTGTTTGACGACATGACTCCAAACTATTCCAGTATTGTTTGTGCTGAGTGGCAGCCCAGGTGTCAATCTGAAGCTTCACCCAACACTTGGATACCGGAATAGCTGGCTCAGGGCCAATGAAGTCATGTGATGCTCCAGTGCGAGCTAACTCATCAGCCAATTCATTTCCAGCGATGGAAGAATGGCCAGGTACCCATACAAGGAGAACAGCGTTTGCTGAATTCAGCTCCTCGATTTGATTTCGACAAGCGATAACTATCTTCGACCTGGAGTTGGCCGAACCAAGTGCTTTAATAGCAGCCTGGCTATCTGAACAGAAGTATATTACTTTGCCCATTACGTGCTGCTGAAGTGCTGATTGCACTCCGCACATAAGAGCAAAGATTTCGGCCTGAAAAACGGTGCAGTATCTGCCAAGTGAATAAGACTGATACAGCCTTAGCTCACGAGAATAAACACCAGCACCTGCTCGACCTTCGAGAAGGGAGCCATCAGTGTAACATACGATGCCGTCTGAAATACTTCTCTTCAGATAACCAGATGTCCACTCTTCCCGGGAAGGGAATTTCGTGGAAAATGTCCTATATGGAAAATTACAAGCAATTGTAAGATCACTTGGAGCAAGGACAACTTTGTCCCAATTCACCAAAAGTGGAAACAACGAGGTGTGTGTTGAACTGCGGTTCACAGGAGTTTCCTCTAGTAAACCGAGTACCCATAGGCGGTAAGTGCAAGAAAGTGCTTCTTGTTTGAGATGAATGTGTAGTGGGGCAACGTCAAAGAGAACTTCGAGCGCTGCCGTGGGAGTTGAAGAGAACGCTCCAGACATCGCCATTAAGCACATCCTTTGGAGATGGCCTAACTTTGATTGGACCGTTCTCACTTCGCCCTTTTGCCACCACACAAGACATCCATAGGCCAATATTGGCCGAACAACAGTTGTGTAGATCCATTTGATATACTTGGGTTTTAGACCCCAAGTTGTACCAAAGGTTCACCGGCATTGCCCGAAGGCCATACAAGCTTTCTTGATTCTGAACTCAACATGAGGTGTCCAGGAAAGCTTGGAATCAAGAATGACTCCAACGTACTTTACCTGTTCAGTCACATTGATTTCAGAATCAAAGAGACGTAAAGGTCGAACACCATTACGGTTTCGCTTTTCCGTGAAAAGAACAATAGATGTTTTACTCGGATTAACCGAAAGGCCATATTGGCGACACCAACCCTCAACTACCTGAAGAGCGTTTTGCATCAGGTCGAAAAGGGTGCTGATGCACATACCGACTAACAATGTTAGGTAGTCGTCGGCAAAACCATAAGTAGGAAAACCGCTATTATTGAGTTGCCTCAATAGCGGATCTGCTACGAGATTCCATAAAAGTGGTGATAAGACTCCCCCTTGGGGCATCCACAAACACTCAATTTCCTAATCGCCGCTTGACGCAATGTCGAGAAGAGATGTCGGTTTTTGAGCATTTGGTGAATCCAATTGGAAATCATTTGAGATATACCATGACCCCGTGCGGCTTCCAATTTGCAAAGCAAAGCAAAGCAAAGCCAAGATAACCGTACACATCGTAGTTGCTACTCCGTGATTGACCAGAACAATCGAAGTTGCACAGAGAGCCCATGAATGTGAAAGCTTGGGACTAGCTAACCATTCTCAATGTGCACAATTCGAGAGTTCAGCTATTTAAAGTCAATAACGGCGCTGGCCACGTCCTTACGGTCATCAGGAAAGGGAAGGATTGTTAGTTCGACAACCGTTGCTACTAGAAACCGTGGAATCCACAGCATCCCCACAGTTGTCACGGGAAGGAATGGTGGTTAGTAGGGTAGGGTAAGGTGTGGATCTAGGAGCCACCTCTGTTAGGTGATATGATCCACTAGTTATATGGAAATACACGTCGCTGTCTTCATCACGATTATGATTTATTTGATCACGATGACCACTGATCCCGGACTTCGTGCTCGCGTTTCCATCGCCCTACCGTGGAAACCGACTGATCTACGATTATTGTAGCGCGATTCTGAACCCGGATTTTTCACTCGCACTTCCATCGCCCTACCGAGAAAACCGACTGACCAACGAATATTGTAGCGCGATTCTGATCCCGGATTTTTCACTCGCACCCCCATCACTCTTAGGGGCTGTCCATAAACCACGTGGTCATGAGGGGGGGGGGGGGGTTCGGCCAATGATCATTTTGTATGAACAAATAAAAAATTTTGTATGGAGTAATGACCACGCGGGGGGGGGGGGGGGGTTTAAGAATTCCCAAAAAAATGACCACGTGGTTTATGGACAGCCCCTTACCTGAAAATTGTCTGCCATTCGAAAATTCTCAAGCTAATCTGATTCCGCATTCCACACTCGCGCTTGCATGGCTCTACCGAGAAAACCGACTGACCAACGAATATTGTAGCGCGATTCTGAACCCGGATTTTTCACTCGCACTTCCATCGCCCTACCGTGGAAACCGACTGACCAACGAATATTGTAGCGCGATTCTGAACCCGGATTTTTCACTCGCACTTCCATCGCCCTACCGTGGAAACCGACTGACCAACGAATATTGTAGCGCGATTCTGATCCCGGATTTTTCACTCGCACCCCCATCACTCTTACCTGAAAATTGTCTGCCATTCGAAAATTCTCAAGCTAATCTGATTCCGCATTCCACACTCGCGCTTGCATGGCTCTACCGAGAAAACCGACTGACCAACGAATATTGTAGCGCGATTCTGATCCCGGATTTTTCACTCGCACTTCCATCGCCCTACCGTGGAAACCGACTGACCAACGAATATTGTAGCGCGATTCTGATCCCGGATTTTTCACTCGCACCCCCATCGCCCTATCGAGAAAACCGACTGACCAACGAATATTGTAGCGCGATTCTGAATCCGGATTTTTCACTCGCACTTCCATCGCCCTACCGTGGAAACCGACTGACCAACGAATATTGTAGCGCGATTCTGATCCCGGATTTTTCACTCGCACCCCCATCACTCTTACCTGAAAATTGTCTGCCATTCGAAAATTCTCAAGCTAATCTGATTCCGCATTCCACACTCGCGCTTGCATGGCTCTACCGAGAAAACCGACTGACCAACGAATATTGTAGCGCGATTCTGATCCCGGATTTTTCACTCGCACTTCCATCGCCCTACCGTGGAAACCGACTGACCAACGAATATTGTAGCGCGATTCTGATCCCGGATTTTTCACTCGCACCCCCATCGCCCTATCGAGAAAACCGACTGACCAACGAATATTGTAGCGCGATTCTGAATCCGGATTTTTCACTCGCACTTCCATCGCCCTACCGTGGAAACCGACTGACCAACGAATATTGTAGCGCGATTCTGAATCCGGATTTTTCACTCGCACTTCCATCGCCCTACCGAGAAAACCGACTGACCAACGAATATTGTAGCGCGATTCTGAATCCGGATTTTTCACTCGCACTTCCATCGCCCTACCGTGGAAACCGACTGACCAACGAATATTGTAGCGCGATTCTGATCCCGGATTTTTCACTCGCGCTTGCATGGCTCTACCGAGAAAACCGACTGACCAACGAATATTGTAGCGCGATTCTGAATCCGGATTTTTCACTCGCACTTCCATCGCCCTACCGTGGAAACCGACTGACCAACGAATATTGTAGCGCGATTCTGAACCCGGATTTTTCACTCGCACCCCCATCGCCCTATCGAGAAAACCGACTGACCAACGAATATTGTAGCGCGATTCTGAATCCGGATTTTTCACTCGCACTTCCATCGCCCTACCGTGGAAACCGACTGACCAACGAATATTGTAGCGCGATTCTGAACCCGGATTTTTCACTCGCACTTCCATCACTCTTACCTGAAAATTGTCTGCCATTCGAAAATTCTCAAGCTAATCTGATTCCGCATTCCACACTCGCGCTTGCATGGCTCTACCGAGAAAACCGACTGACCAACGAATATTGTAGCGCGATTCTGAACCCGGATTTTTCACTCGCACTTCCATCGCCCTACCGTGGAAACCGACTGACCAACGAATATTGTAGCGCGATTCTGATCCCGGATTTTTCACTCGCACTTCCATCGCCCTACCGTGGAAACCGACTGACCAACGAATATTGTAGCGCGATTCTGATCCCGGATTTTTCACTCGCACCCCCATCGCCCTATCGAGAAAACCGACTGACCAACGAATATTGTAGCGCGATTCTGAACCCGGATTTTTCACTCGCACTTCCATCGCCCTACCGTGGAAACCGACTGACCAACGAATATTGTAGCGCGATTCTGAACCCGGATTTTTCACTCGCACTTCCATCACTCTTACCTGAAAATTGTCTGCCATTCGAAAATTCTCAAGCTAATCTGATTCCGCATTCCACACTCGCGCTTGCATGGCTCTACCGAGAAAACCGACTGACCAACGAATATTGTAGCGCGATTCTGAACCCGGATTTTTCACTCGCACTTCCATCGCCCTACCGTGGAAACCGACTGACCAACGAATATTGTAGCGCGATTCTGATCCCGGATTTTTCACTCGCACCCCCATCGCCCTATCGAGAAAACCGACTGACCAACGAATATTGTAGCGCGATTCTGAATCCGGATTTTTCACTCGCACTTCCATCGCCCTACCGTGGAAACCGACTGACCAACGAATATTGTAGCGCGATTCTGAACCCGGATTTTTCACTCGCACTTCCATCACTCTTACCTGAAAATTGTCTGCCATTCGAAAATTCTCAAGCTAATCTGATTCCGCATTCCACACTCGCGCTTGCATGGCTCTACCGAGAAAACCGACTGACCAACGAATATTGTAGCGCGATTCTGAACCCGGATTTTTCACTCGCACTTCCATCGCCCTACCGTGGAAACCGACTGACCAACGAATATTGTAGCGCGATTCTGAACCCGGATTTTTCACTCGCACTTCCATCGCCCTACCGTGGAAACCGACTGACCAACGAATATTGTAGCGCGATTCTGATCCCGGATTTTTCACTCGCACCCCCATCACTCTTACCTGAAAATTGTCTGCCATTCGAAAATTCTCAAGCTAATCTGATTCCGCATTCCACACTCGCGCTTGCATGGCTCTACCGAGAAAACCGACTGACCAACGAATATTGTAGCGCGATTCTGATCCCGGATTTTTCACTCGCACTTCCATCGCCCTACCGTGGAAACCGACTGACCAACGAATATTGTAGCGCGATTCTGATCCCGGATTTTTCACTCGCACCCCCATCGCCCTATCGAGAAAACCGACTGACCAACGAATATTGTAGCGCGATTCTGAATCCGGATTTTTCACTCGCACTTCCATCGCCCTACCGTGGAAACCGACTGACCAACGAATATTGTAGCGCGATTCTGAACCCGGATTTTTCACTCGCACTTCCATCGCCCTACCGTGGAAACCGACTGACCAACGAATATTGTAGCGCGATTCTGAACCCGGATTTTTCACTCGCACTTCCATCGCCCTACCGTGGAAACCGACTGACCAACGAATATTGTAGCGCGATTCTGAACCCGGATTTTTCACTCGCACTTCCATCACTCTTACCTGAAAATTGTCTGCCATTCGAAAATTCTCAAGCTAATCTGATTCCGCATTCCACACTCGCGCTTGCATGGCTCTACCGAGAAAACCGACTGACCAACGAATATTGTAGCGCGATTCTGAACCCGGATTTTTCACTCGCACTTCCATCGCCCTACCGTGGAAACCGACTGACCAACGAATATTGTAGCGCGATTCTGAACCCGGATTTTTCACTCGCACTTCCATCGCCCTACCGTGGAAACCGACTGACCAACGAATATTGTAGCGCGATTCTGATCCCGGATTTTTCACTCGCACTTCCATCGCCCTACCGTGGAAACCGACTGACCAACGAATATTGTAGCGCGATTCTGATCCCGGATTTTTCACTCGCACCCCCATCGCCCTATCGAGAAAACCGACTGACCAACGAATATTGTAGCGCGATTCTGAATCCGGATTTTTCACTCGCACTTCCATCGCCCTACCGTGGAAACCGACTGACCAACGAATATTGTAGCGCGATTCTGAACCCGGATTTTTCACTCGCACTTCCATCACTCTTACCTGAAAATTGTCTGCCATTCGAAAATTCTCAAGCTAATCTGATTCCGCATTCCACACTCGCGCTTGCATGGCTCTACCGAGAAAACCGACTGACCAACGAATATTGTAGCGCGATTCTGAACCCGGATTTTTCACTCGCACTTCCATCGCCCTACCGTGGAAACCGACTGACCAACGAATATTGTAGCGCGATTCTGAACCCGGATTTTTCACTCGCACTTCCATCGCCCTACCGTGGAAACCGACTGACCAACGAATATTGTAGCGCGATTCTGATCCCGGATTTTTCACTCGCGCTTGCATGGCTCTACCGAGAAAACCGACTGACCAACGAATATTGTAGCGCGATTCTGAATCCGGATTTTTCACTCGCACTTCCATCGCCCTACCGTGGAAACCGACTGACCAACGAATATTGTAGCGCGATTCTGAATCCGGATTTTTCACTCGCACTTCCATCGCCCTACCGAGAAAACCGACTGACCAACGAATATTGTAGCGCGATTCTGAATCCGGATTTTTCACTCGCACTTCCATCGCCCTACCGTGGAAACCGACTGACCAACGAATATTGTAGCGCGATTCTGATCCCGGATTTTTCACTCGCACCCCCATCACTCTTACCTGAAAATTGTCTGCCATTCGAAAATTCTCAAGCTAATCTGATTCCGCATTCCACACTCGCGCTTGCATGGCTCTACCGAGAAAACCGACTGACCAACGAATATTGTAGCGCGATTCTGATCCCGGATTTTTCACTCGCACTTCCATCGCCCTACCGTGGAAACCGACTGACCAACGAATATTGTAGCGCGATTCTGATCCCGGATTTTTCACTCGCACCCCCATCGCCCTATCGAGAAAACCGACTGACCAACGAATATTGTAGCGCGATTCTGAATCCGGATTTTTCACTCGCACTTCCATCGCCCTACCGTGGAAACCGACTGACCAACGAATATTGTAGCGCGATTCTGAATCCGGATTTTTCACTCGCACTTCCATCGCCCTACCGAGAAAACCGACTGACCAACGAATATTGTAGCGCGATTCTGAATCCGGATTTTTCACTCGCACTTCCATCGCCCTACCGTGGAAACCGACTGACCAACGAATATTGTAGCGCGATTCTGAACCCGGATTTTTCACTCGCACTTCCATCGCCCTACCGTGGAAACCGACTGACCAACGAATATTGTAGCGCGATTCTGATCCCGGATTTTTCACTCGCACCCCCATCGCCCTATCGAGAAAACCGACTGACCAACGAATATTGTAGCGCGATTCTGAATCCGGATTTTTCACTCGCACTTCCATCACTCTTACCTGAAAATTGTCTGCCATTCGAAAATTCTCAAGCTAATCTGATTCCGCATTCCACACTCGCGCTTGCATGGCTCTACCGAGAAAACCGACTGACCAACGAATATTGTAGCGCGATTCTGAACCCGGATTTTTCACTCGCACTTCCATCGCCCTACCGTGGAAACCGACTGACCAACGAATATTGTAGCGCGATTCTGAACCCGGATTTTTCACTCGCACTTCCATCGCCCTACCGTGGAAACCGACTGACCAACGAATATTGTAGCGCGATTCTGATCCCGGATTTTTCACTCGCACCCCCATCACTCTTACCTGAAAATTGTCTGCCATTCGAAAATTCTCAAGCTAATCTGATTCCGCATTCCACACTCGCGCTTGCATGGCTCTACCGAGAAAACCGACTGACCAACGAATATTGTAGCGCGATTCTGAACCCGGATTTTTCACTCGCACTTCCATCGCCCTACCGTGGAAACCGACTGACCAACGAATATTGTAGCGCGATTCTGAACCCGGATTTTTCACTCGCACTTCCATCGCCCTACCGTGGAAACCGACTGACCAACGAATATTGTAGCGCGATTCTGAACCCGGATTTTTCACTCGCACTTCCATCGCCCTACCGTGGAAACCGACTGACCAACGAATATTGTAGCGCGATTCTGAACCCGGATTTTTCACTCGCACTTCCATCGCCCTACCGTGGAAACCGACTGACCAACGAATATTGTAGCGCGATTCTGATCCCGGATTTTTCACTCGCACCCCCATCACTCTTACCTGAAAATTGTCTGCCATTCGAAAATTCTCAAGCTAATCTGATTCCGCATTCCACACTCGCGCTTGCATGGCTCTACCGAGAAAACCGACTGACCAACGAATATTGTAGCGCGATTCTGAACCCGGATTTTTCACTCGCACTTCCATCGCCCTACCGTGGAAACCGACTGACCAACGAATATTGTAGCGCGATTCTGAACCCGGATTTTTCACTCGCACTTCCATCGCCCTACCGTGGAAACCGACTGACCAACGAATATTGTAGCGCGATTCTGAACCCGGATTTTTCACTCGCACTTCCATCGCCCTACCGTGGAAACCGACTGACCAACGAATATTGTAGCGCGATTCTGATCCCGGATTTTTCACTCGCACCCCCATCGCCCTATCGAGAAAACCGACTGACCAACGAATATTGTAGCGCGATTCTGAATCCGGATTTTTCACTCGCACTTCCATCGCCCTACCGTGGAAACCGACTGACCAACGAATATTGTAGCGCGATTCTGATCCCGGATTTTTCACTCGCGCTTGCATGGCTCTACCGAGAAAACCGACTGACCAACGAATATTGTAGCGCGATTCTGAATCCGGATTTTTCACTCGCACTTCCATCGCCCTACCGTGGAAACCGACTGACCAACGAATATTGTAGCGCGATTCTGAACCCGGATTTTTCACTCGCACTTCCATCGCCCTACCGTGGAAACCGACTGACCAACGAATATTGTAGCGCGATTCTGAACCCGGATTTTTCACTCGCACCCCCATCGCCCTATCGAGAAAACCGACTGACCAACGAATATTGTAGCGCGATTCTGAATCCGGATTTTTCACTCGCACTTCCATCGCCCTACCGTGGAAACCGACTGACCAACGAATATTGTAGCGCGATTCTGAACCCGGATTTTTCACTCGCACTTCCATCGCCCTACCGTGGAAACCGACTGACCAACGAATATTGTAGCGCGATTCTGATCCCGGATTTTTCACTCGCGCTTGCATGGCTCTACCGAGAAAACCGACTGACCAACGAATATTGTAGCGCGATTCTGATCCCGGATTTTTCACTCGCACTTCCATCGCCCTACCGTGGAAACCGACTGACCAACGAATATTGTAGCGCGATTCTGAACCCGGATTTTTCACTCGCACTTCCATCGCCCTACCGTGGAAACCGACTGACCAACGAATATTGTAGCGCGATTCTGATCCCGGATTTTTCACTCGCGCTTGCATGGCTCTACCGAGAAAACCGACTGACCAACGAATATTGTAGCGCGATTCTGATCCCGGATTTTTCACTCGCACTTCCATCGCCCTACCGTGGAAACCGACTGACCAACGAATATTGTAGCGCGATTCTGATCCCGGATTTTTCACTCGCACCCCCATCACTCTTACCTGAAAATTGTCTGCCATTCGAAAATTCTCAAGCTAATCTGATTCCGCATTCCACACTCGCGCTTGCATGGCTCTACCGAGAAAACCGACTGACCAACGAATATTGTAGCGCGATTCTGAATCCGGATTTTTCACTCGCACTTCCATCGCCCTACCGTGGAAACCGACTGACCAACGAATATTGTAGCTCGATTCTGAACCCGGATTTTTCACTCGCACTTCCATCGCCCTACCGTGGAAACCGACTGACCAACGAATATTGTAGCGCGATTCTGAACCCGGATTTTTCACTCGCACTTCCATCGCCCTACCGTGGAAACCGACTGACCAACGAATATTGTAGCGCGATTCTGATCCCGGATTTTTCACTCGCACCCCCATCACTCTTACCTGAAAATTGTCTGCCATTCAAAAATTCTCAAGCTAATCTGATTCCGCATTCCACACTCGCGCTTGCATGGCTCTACCGAGAAAACCGACTGACCAACGAATATTGTAGCGCGATTCTGAACCCGGATTTTTCACTCGCACTTCCATCGCCCTACCGTGGAAACCGACTGACCAACGAATATTGTAGCGCGATTCTGATCCTGGATTTTTCACTCGCACTTCCATCGCCCTACCGTGGAAACCGACTGACCAACGAATATTGTAGCGCGATTCTGATCCCGGATTTTTCACTCGCGCTTGCATGGCTCTACCGAGAAAACCGACTGACCAACGAATATTGTAGCGCGATTCTGAATCCGGATTTTTCACTCGCACTTCCATCGCCCTACCGTGGAAACCGACTGACCAACGAATATTGTAGCGCGATTCTGATCCCGGATTTTTCACTCGCGCTTGCATGGCTCTACCGAGAAAACCGACTGACCAACGAATATTGTAGCGCGATTCTGAACCCGGATTTTTCACTCGCACTTCCATCGCCCTACCGTGGAAACCGACTGACCAACGAATATTGTAGCGCGATTCTGAACCCGGATTTTTCACTCGCACTTCCATCGCCCTACCGTGGAAACCGACTGACCAACGAATATTGTAGCGCGATTCTGATCCCGGATTTTTCACTCGCGCTTGCATGGCTCTACCGAGAAAACCGACTGACGAAATATTGTAGCGCGATTCTGAATCCGGATTTTTCACTCGCACTTCCATCGCCCTACCGTGGAAACCGACTGACCAACGAATATTGTAGCGCGATTCTGAACCCGGATTTTTCACTCGCACTTCCATCGCCCTACCGTGGAAACCGACTGACCAACGAATATTGTAGCGCGATTCTGAACCCGGATTTTTCACTCGCGCTTGCATGGCTCTACCGAGAAAACCGACTGACGAAATATTGTAGCGCGATTCTGAATCCGGATTTTTCACTCGCACTTCCATCGCCCTACCGTGGAAACCGACTGACCAACGAATATTGTAGCGCGATTCTGATCCCGGATTTTTCACTCGCGCTTGCATGGCTCTACCGAGAAAACCGACTGACGAAATATTGTAGCGCGATTCTGAATCCGGATTTTTCACTCGCACTTCCATCGCCCTACCGTGGAAACCGACTGACCAACGAATATTGTAGCGCGATTCTGAACCCGGATTTTTCACTCGCACTTCCATCGCCCTACCGTGGAAACCGACTGACCAACGAATATTGTAGCGCGATTCTGATCCCGGATTTTTCACTCGCGCTTGCATGGCTCTACCGAGAAAACCGACTGACGAAATATTGTAGCGCGATTCTGAATCCGGATTTTTCACTCGCACTTCCATCGCCCTACCGTGGAAACCGACTGACCAACGAATATTGTAGCGCGATTCTGATCCCGGATTTTTCACTCGCGCTTGCATGGCTCTACCGAGAAAACCGACTGACGAAATATTGTAGCGCGATTCTGAATCCGGATTTTTCACTCGCACTTCCATCGCCCTACCGTGGAAACCGACTGACCAACGAATATTGTAGCGCGATTCTGAACCCGGATTTTTCACTCGCACTTCCATCGCCCTACCGTGGAAACCGACTGACCAACGAATATTGTAGCGCGATTCTGATCCCGGATTTTTCACTCGCACTTCCATCGCCCTACCGTGGAAACCGACTGACCAACGAATATTGTAGCGCGATTCTGATCCTGGATTTTTCACTCGCACTTCCATCGCCCTACCGTGGAAACCGACTGACCAACGAATATTGTAGCGCGATTCTGATCCCGGATTTTTCACTCGCGCTTGCATGGCTCTACCGAGAAAACCGACTGACCAACGAATATTGTAGCGCGATTCTGATCCCGGATTTTTCACTCGCACCCCCATCACTCTTACCTGAAAATTGTCTGCCATTCGAAAATTCTCAAGCTAATCTGATTCCGCATTCCACACTCGCGCTTGCATGGCTCTACCGAGAAAACCGACTGACCAACGAATATTGTAGCGCGATTCTGAACCCGGATTTTTCACTCGCACTTCCATCGCCCTACCGTGGAAACCGACTGACCAACGAATATTGTAGCGCGATTCTGATCCCGGATTTTTCACTCGCGCTTGCATGGCTCTACCGAGAAAACCGACTGACCAACGAATATTGTAGCGCGATTCTGAATCCGGATTTTTCACTCGCACTTCCATCGCCCTACCGTGGAAACCGACTGACCAACGAATATTGTAGCGCGATTCTGATCCCGGATTTTTCACTCGCACCCCCATCACTCTTACCTGAAAATTGTCTGCCATTCGAAAATTCTCAAGCTAATCTGATTCCGCATTCCACACTCGCGCTTGCATGGCTCTACCGAGAAAACCGACTGACCAACGAATATTGTAGCGCGATTCTGAACCCGGATTTTTCACTCGCACTTCCATCGCCCTACCGTGGAAACCGACTGACCAACGAATATTGTAGCGCGATTCTGATCCCGGATTTTTCACTCGCGCTTGCATGGCTCTACCGAGAAAACCGACTGACCAACGAATATTGTAGCGCGATTCTGAATCCGGATTTTTCACTCGCACTTCCATCGCCCTACCGTGGAAACCGACTGACCAACGAATATTGTAGCGCGATTCTGATCCCGGATTTTTCACTCGCACTTCCATCGCCCTACCGTGGAAACCGACTGACCAACGAATATTGTAGCGCGATTCTGATCCTGGATTTTTCACTCGCACTTCCATCGCCCTACCGTGGAAACCGACTGACCAACGAATATTGTAGCGCGATTCTGATCCCGGATTTTTCACTCGCGCTTGCATGGCTCTACCGAGAAAACCGACTGACCAACGAATATTGTAGCGCGATTCTGATCCCGGATTTTTCACTCGCACCCCCATCACTCTTACCTGAAAATTGTCTGCCATTCGAAAATTCTCAAGCTAATCTGATTCCGCATTCCACACTCGCGCTTGCATGGCTCTACCGAGAAAACCGACTGACCAACGAATATTGTAGCGCGATTCTGAACCCGGATTTTTCACTCGCACTTCCATCGCCCTACCGTGGAAACCGACTGACCAACGAATATTGTAGCGCGATTCTGATCCCGGATTTTTCACTCGCGCTTGCATGGCTCTACCGAGAAAACCGACTGACCAACGAATATTGTAGCGCGATTCTGAATCCGGATTTTTCACTCGCACTTCCATCGCCCTACCGTGGAAACCGACTGACCAACGAATATTGTAGCGCGATTCTGATCCCGGATTTTTCACTCGCACCCCCATCACTCTTACCTGAAAATTGTCTGCCATTCGAAAATTCTCAAGCTAATCTGATTCCGCATTCCACACTCGCGCTTGCATGGCTCTACCGAGAAAACCGACTGACCAACGAATATTGTAGCGCGATTCTGAATCCGGATTTTTCACTCGCACTTCCATCGCCCTACCGTGGAAACCGACTGACCAACGAATATTGTAGCGCGATTCTGATCCCGGATTTTTCACTCGCACTTCCATCGCCCTACCGTGGAAACCGACTGACCAACGAATATTGTAGCGCGATTCTGATCCCGGATTTTTCACTCGCACCCCCATCACTCTTACCTGAAAATTGTCTGCCATTCGAAAATTCTCAAGCTAATCTGATTCCGCATTCCACACTCGCGCTTGCATGGCTCTACCGAGAAAACCGACTGACCAACGAATATTGTAGCGCGATTCTGAACCCGGATTTTTCACTCGCACTTCCATCGCCCTACCGTGGAATCCGACTGACCAACGAATATTGTAGCGCGATTCTGAACCCGGATTTTTCACTCGCGCTTGCATGGCTCTACCGAGAAAACCGACTGACCAACGAATATTGTAGCGCGATTCTGAACCCGGATTTTTCACTCGCACTTCCATCGCCCTACCGTGGAAACCGACTGACCAACGAATATTGTAGCGCGATTCTGATCCCGGATTTTTCACTCGCACTTCCATCGCCCTACCGTGGAAACCGACTGACCAACGAATATTGTAGCGCGATTCTGATCCCGGATTTTTCACTCGCACCCCCATCACTCTTACCTGAAAATTGTCTGCCATTCGAAAATTCTCAAGCTAATCTGATTCCGCATTCCACACTCGCGCTTGCATGGCTCTACCGAGAAAACCGACTGACCAACGAATATTGTAGCGCGATTCTGAACCCGGATTTTTCACTCGCACTTCCATCGCCCTACCGTGGAAACCGACTGACCAACGAATATTGTAGCGCGATTCTGAACCCGGATTTTTCACTCGCGCTTGCATGGCTCTACCGAGAAAACCGACTGACCAACGAATATTGTAGCGCGATTCTGAACCCGGATTTTTCACTCGCACTTCCATCGCCCTACCGTGGAAACCGACTGACCAACGAATATTGTAGCGCGATTCTGAACCCGGATTTTTCACTCGCACTTCCATCGCCCTACCGTGGAAACCGACTGACCAACGAATATTGTAGCGCGATTCTGATCCCGGATTTTTCACTCGCACCCCCATCGCCCTATCGAGAAAACCGACTGACCAACGAATATTGTAGCGCGATTCTGAATCCGGATTTTTCACTCGCGCTTCCATCGCCCTACCGTGGAAACCGACTGACCAACGAATATTGTAGCGCGATTCTGATCCCGGATTTTTCACTCGCACTTCCATCGCCCTACCGTGGAAACCGACTGACCAACGAATATTGTAGCGCGATTCTGATCCCGGATTTTTCACTCGCACCCCCATCACTCTTACCTGAAAATTGTCTGCCATTCGAAAATTCTCAAGCTAATCTGATTCCGCATTCCACACTCGCGCTTGCATGGCTCTACCGAGAAAACCGACTGACCAACGAATATTGTAGCGCGATTCTGAACCCGGATTTTTCACTCGCACTTCCATCGCCCTACCGTGGAATCCGACTGACCAACGAATATTGTAGCGCGATTCTGAACCCGGATTTTTCACTCGCGCTTGCATGGCTCTACCGAGAAAACCGACTGACCAACGAATATTGTAGCGCGATTCTGAACCCGGATTTTTCACTCGCACTTCCATCGCCCTACCGTGGAAACCGACTGACCAACGAATATTGTAGCGCGATTCTGATCCCGGATTTTTCACTCGCACTTCCATCGCCCTACCGTGGAAACCGACTGACCAACGAATATTGTAGCGCGATTCTGATCCCGGATTTTTCACTCGCACCCCCATCACTCTTACCTGAAAATTGTCTGCCATTCGAAAATTCTCAAGCTAATCTGATTCCGCATTCCACACTCGCGCTTGCATGGCTCTACCGAGAAAACCGACTGACCAACGAATATTGTAGCGCGATTCTGAACCCGGATTTTTCACTCGCACTTCCATCGCCCTACCGTGGAAACCGACTGACCAACGAATATTGTAGCGCGATTCTGAACCCGGATTTTTCACTCGCGCTTGCATGGCTCTACCGAGAAAACCGACTGACCAACGAATATTGTAGCGCGATTCTGAACCCGGATTTTTCACTCGCACTTCCATCGCCCTACCGTGGAAACCGACTGACCAACGAATATTGTAGCGCGATTCTGAACCCGGATTTTTCACTCGCACTTCCATCGCCCTACCGTGGAAACCGACTGACCAACGAATATTGTAGCGCGATTCTGATCCCGGATTTTTCACTCGCACCCCCATCGCCCTATCGAGAAAACCGACTGACCAACGAATATTGTAGCGCGATTCTGAATCCGGATTTTTCACTCGCGCTTCCATCGCCCTACCGTGGAAACCGACTGACCAACGAATATTGTAGCGCGATTCTGATCCCGGATTTTTCACTCGCACTTCCATCGCCCTACCGTGGAAACCGACTGACCAACGAATATTGTAGCGCGATTCTGATCCCGGATTTTTCACTCGCACCCCCATCACTCTTACCTGAAAATTGTCTGCCATTCGAAAATTCTCAAGCTAATCTGATTCCGCATTCCACACTCGCGCTTGCATGGCTCTACCGAGAAAACCGACTGACCAACGAATATTGTAGCGCGATTCTGAACCCGGATTTTTCACTCGCACTTCCATCGCCCTACCGTGGAAACCGACTGACCAACGAATATTGTAGCGCGATTCTGAACCCGGATTTTTCACTCGCGCTTGCATGGCTCTACCGAGAAAACCGACTGACCAACGAATATTGTAGCGCGATTCTGATCCCGGATTTTTCACTCGCACCCCCATCACTCTTACCTGAAAATTGTCTGCCATTCGAAAATTCTCAAGCTAATCTGATTCCGCATTCCACACTCGCGCTTGCATGGCTCTACCGAGAAAACCGACTGACCAACGAATATTGTAGCGCGATTCTGAACCCGGATTTTTCACTCGCACTTCCATCGCCCTACCGTGGAAACCGACTGACCAACGAATATTGTAGCGCGATTCTGAACCCGGATTTTTCACTCGCGCTTGCATGGCTCTACCGAGAAAACCGACTGACCAACGAATATTGTGGCGCGATTCTGAACCCGGATTTTTCACTCGCACTTCCATCGCCCTACCGTGGAAACCGACTGACCAACGAATATTGTAGCGCGATTCTGAACCCGGATTTTTCACTCGCACTTCCATCGCCCTACCGTGGAAACCGACTGACCAACGAATATTGTAGCGCGATTCTGAACCCGGATTTTTCACTCGCGCTTCCATCGCCCTACCGTGGAAACCGACTGACCAACGAATATTGTAGCGCGATTCTGAACCCGGATTTTTCACTCGCACTTCCATCGCCCTACCGTGGAAACCGACTGACCAACGAATATTGTAGCGCGATTCTGAACCCGGATTTTTCACTCGCGCTTCCATCGCCCTACCGTGGAAACCGACTGACCAACGAATATTGTAGCGCGATTCTGAACCCGGATTTTTCACTCGCGCTTCCATCGCCCTACCGTGGAAACCGACTGACCAACGAATATTGTAGCGCGATTCTGAACCCGGATTTTTCACTCGCGCTTCCATCGCCCTACCGTGGAAACCGACTGACCAACGAATATTGTAGCGCGATTCTGATCCCGGATTTTTCACTCGCACCCCCATCACTCTTACCTGAAAATTGTCTGCCATTCGGAAATTCTCAAGCTAATCTGATTCCGCATTCCACACTCGCGCTTGCATGGCTCTACCGAGAAAACCGACTGACCAACGAATATTGTAGCGCGATTCTGAACCCGGATTTTTCACTCGCACTTCCATCGCCCTACCGTGGAAACCGACTCCATGACCCCGTGCGGCTTCCAATTTGGCATCGAAAGGAACGTTGTCAAAGGCACCCTCGATATCTAAGAAAACACCCAAGCAGGATTGCTTTTGAGCGAATGCCTTCTCGATATCGTAAACAACTTTGTGTAAAAGAGTCACAGTGGACTTTCCAGATTGGTAAGCATGTTGGTTCACATGAAGAGGCACATTGGCCAGATGAACATCACGGATGTGATGATCGACTATGCGTTCTAAGCATTTCAGAAGAAAAGAGGTCAAACTGATAGGTCTGAAGCTCTTTGCTTCTTCATACGACGCGCGACCCACTTTCGGAATAAACTTCACAGTAATATCCCGCCAGGATTTGGGAATATACCCTGTAGCAAAACTGCAAACAAGTAGTTGTTTCAAAACATGTTTGAAATGATCAAATCCCTTCTGAAGCAAAATAGGATAAATCCCATCTGCCCCAGGAGATTTGAAAGGAGCAAAGCTATTAAGTGCCCATTCAATCGATTCTAACGTCAAATTGGAAGCCGCACGGGGTCATGGAGTCGGTTTCCACGGTAGGGCGATGGAAGTGCGAGTGAAAAATCCGGGTTCAGAATCGCGCTACAATATTCGTTGGTCAGTCGGTTTTCTCGGTAGAGCCATGCAAGCGCGAGTGTGGAATGCGGAATCAGATTAGCTTGAGAATTTTCGAATGGCAGACAATTTTCAGGTAAGAGTGATGATACTCCGAGCCGAAGCTAAAGAATCATAACTACAAGAAAAGACATCAGGTTCATCCGTTTTATATCCTTCAAAAGAAGAATATTAAAGATGTTGACAAGTCCAAGGCTTGTGCAGTCTCTGCTCTGTGGTCCTATGACCACCCGTATTTATACTACCTTAGGTAGACATAATGAATCATACCTAGACATTTAGGTACTGTAATGAATAGTATTTTATGTAGGTAGATATCCTATGCACACAACCATTAGGTAGACACTACAATCCGAAGATGTAATATCCACACATCCGGGGAAGTGTGCACTGAATAAACATTCCAAAACTTCCTCATCAGAGGAAGTGAAATCACCATTTGGCAAACGAAGTTCGTTCACTTGAAAATCCTTAGATTTTGCAAGGATTTTGTTCAATCGATTGGCTTCACTCAGACTGGAAACATTTGTACAAAGGTTTTTCCAGCCGGATCGTTCAGCAGACCGAAGAGCTTTCTGGTAGGCCTTGCGAGCCGACCTGAAAGCCTCCGATCCAGCCGAACGTCGTCTGTTCCAACTCTTTCTACATTGTTTCCTGAGCTTCGCCAGGTCGGAGTTCCACCAAGGGGTTCCTCTTGTGGTCTTCACAGACCGCAGAGGGCAGGCTTCTTCAAAAGCTTCCATGATGAAGGCCGTTGTAGTATCAACGGCATCATCTAAATCACTTGGAGTGTCAATTGATGGTGAGTATCCATGAAATTTGGCTGCAACCAAATCGGTAAAGAGATCCCAGTTGGTTGACCGGGGATTCCTGAAACGCAAAGTTTGCGAAGTAACATTCACATGTTCAAACAAGATGTAACGATGGTGAGATAAAGATTCTTCATCTGACACATGCCAATTGGTCAGCTCATGACTAATTCTGCTAGAGCAAAGCGTTATGTCTAACACTTCCTCTCTACCAGATACCATGAAGGTTGGGCGGTTGCCTATGTTAAGTAATCCAAGATCTGTACTACTTAAGTATTCCATCAAACTGGAGGCTCTCAAATTGATGTCTGAGCTGCCCCAGATTATATGGTGAGCATTAGCATCACTACCAACAATTAGCGGAAGGCCTTTTGAAGTGCAGTATGCAATGACTTGCTTGAAAGCATCCGTAGGGGATGGTTCATCATGCGGTAAATAAACCGAACAATAAACGTATTTCCTGTTGAGGTTTCCAACAGATACATCGATTGTGATAGCACATACATCTCTAGTAGTTAGCTCAGAGATGAGTGTAGCAACGATTGCGTTGTTGACAAGCACACATGCTCGAGGCATGACACGTGAGTTTGCCATTTCAATTTTACTGAAAGTAGCAAACACCGGATTCACAAGTTTCCTAGATAGAAATTCCCCTTACGAAAGTAAGGTTCTTGGACTAACGCCACTTGGGCTGTACCATTTTGCATAAGTCTACAAAGATTGATCGTTGCTGTTCTTTTGTGCTGAAGATTGATCTGAGCTATCCTAACCGTAGCCACTACCCAAACTAGGCAAGATTAAGCTCTTAAAAATCACAGCACAAAAAAGAACAGCAACAATAAAGCCAGATCGGTATCGATTTGAGTGCGCCAAAGGCGAGGATGCACAGAATACACTGTGTAAAACGCATAATGCGAAACCATATAGGTGAAAATCTAAACTAATTAACAACATCTTCATAATCCCGCCCTTATTCAGCTTCATGTATGAGATTGAAGAAGGGCAGCTGATTGTCTCGGAGAAACACAAGGTCCACCGCGCTGTTGCTCCGGTTAGCACAGTAAGGGCAAACACTGTGGAGGGTGCCCTGGTACTCCACAGGCTCCGTTTGCGATTAGGTTTTTATAAGACCCCCCTAACCATTCATTCCTAGGCACGGTAAGCGTAAAGCCGCATAACACCATGAATTAGGGGTCACCTGATTAGTGAATTCCTACCACCGGAACAGGCGGTCCGTAGTGCTATTCTTAGCCAGTTGAACTAACCGCTACCGACACTACACAGCTATCTAGGCTGATCGGGAAAAGAAGTTAATATTGGTGATCAACTTCATACGGGCCCGAAAAGCCGAAACTAAGACCGTTATCAGATAGAGCAAACATCAATATTACGGATAACGGTGTTCGTTTGCGTGGGCGGGCTGCTGTTAGGCCCTACGAAGCGTTTTAAAAAAAAAGACACAAAGGCCCTTTTCAAATGTTGCTCCAGAAGTCTGTCCTTAACATCACATGCACTCTTATTTCTATCGCACCAATAGAAGGAATAATTAATTGTGGAATGGACATATTCATCGAAATTCCTGCAAACAAGCCAAAATGGTGAAAATGTAACTAAATAAAATATCCATCAGATGAAACTGTTTTTCAGCGCTTATGACGAAATGGCTTCTTATTTCGCAAAACTTAACTGAAGTTAAAGCTCCTTTACGCACGCACACATTTTTGCATCCAAATGTTTTCTCTGGTAACTGTGTCCGGCCATTTGACCGAATGCCGTTTGGCTTCTTCCTTTTATTCTTTATGGCTTTACGTTCTCACTGGAACTTGGCCTGCCTCGCTTCAACTTAGTGTTCTTTGAGCATTTCCACAGTTTTTAATTGAAGGACTTTTTTTGTCTTCCATTGCATGAACTTGTATATTGTGAGGCAAGTACGATGATACACTATGCCCAGGGAGTCGAAAATATTTTCCCGACCGGAACGGGAAACAAACCCGCCGTCTCCGGAATGGCGATCCAAAGCTTTAACCACTAGGCTAACTGGAGGCCTCAAAGTTTGAAGTTCTACAGAAACTTCAAAGCTGTACTACATTTAAGCTCTTATTCATAAATTTAAACATAAAGTTTTTTTTAGTTTTTCCACAACAAAAACTGAACCCAAAGTTACTTGAACACTGGTAATAAAAAGTCGCTTTTTGTCAAATAAAGGTATAAGTTTTCAACGAAAATCTTATTTTTTAGGGATTCGAACTCATGACGATAACGTTGAACCAACGAAGCCAACAAAAATCCTAGTTCTTAATATTTATGCTATAATATTAGTCTTATTCAACATGATGAATGAAATAATTGGTGGTTCAATTGCAACTGATATCAAATAAGTTAAAACCACACGTTTAAAGACAGTTGTTAGAATTCCCCTTAGGATTTTATGCCCACATTTCATACTACATCTGTGCATACTCGTTTACAGCGCGTAAATGGAAGCGAAAATTTGTGAAGCTGTACAATAAGCACAAAACCTCGATAGAAAAGCCCCGATAGACACCGATGACAGTTATGGTTGTAGGTACAAAGGGTGTTCGAAAACTAACACAAAGGTTTTGGCTTGACTCTTTGGCGACAGAACATTCCAATTGTTGGTCCAACATTCGGAAGCGGTCTTCAAAGAGGTCTTGCCAATACCACAGACCATTAACAGACGTAACACGGGTGAGATTTCCATGGCCATTTTGAATATATTTTTGATGATTGTTTCACAAACACATACAGTTTTGGTGATCGTGGAGTATGTTTACTTAATAAAAGGATAATATGATTAAATATTATATTTAAAATGTTTCAAGTGTTACGTCTGTATCAATATTATTGCACAAACACTGAGAGAAAAAGAGTGATACACCATAGTGTGCACTATTGTAAGAGTGAGTACCTAAGAAGAATGTTTGGTAGTAAATATTAAACCAGCCACAATATTTGTTTTCACAGCACATATTAACCTTTGTTTAAGGATTGTGACAAATTCTAATAATTTGTTCATTCCATCTCCACAGGTGTACGCAAGAATCGTCAGTAAATGGCGTCAGCGTTTATTTTGCTTAAGTCATCATCACCATCATACAAGATAAATCCACATGATCATCGTTCAACTTCCACACTGAGAGAAATCAACATGGAAAAATTTAGCGCTAATCCACTACAGTGAGCCAACGCAAGAAGCGGCTATGATTGACAGAGTTTCATCCGACAATTGCCAAAACACTGATCGTCGTCGATGTTTAAGTACACAAAAACCACAGAATGCGATCAGAAGAAACTAATTTATCACACGATAGCCGATCAATATTGAAGTTTAGCAGAATCAAATTTTAACTGTGAATTCTATACAAGTTACACCTAAAACAGCGAATACACTTGGACACATACATACAAACGGACACCTAACCATACACACGCACAGACATCCAAATTAAGGAATGCATGTTTAACACAAACTCATACAACCGTAAAATGCCAACTAAGGAGAAAAACACATTCATATATTCGTTTCAATTGACATTTGTAAAGTAAGTAAACTTAAACCAGTTGATTAAGTTGAGCCACAAATGTAATGGACACGAGGAAGAAGGAAGTCGAAAATAAACTTACGTGTTAAATAAAATTAATTATAGATATTAAATCAAGAGCATAAGTATCAAGAAACCCAGAACAAACTTCCTAAAGCAGTTACAAAGCGAACAGGAGATGTCTAAATGTACCCGTTGCTGGAGGATGAAGCAAACAAACAAACGCGGGAAAGGAAACTGGCAAAAAGAAATCAACGAAAAGGCTACTAAATTCTAGTAATGATAACGAAAAGCTGAAAGACGAAAGTTCTCTTCCCCATTCTAGAAGCCAAACCTGTTTGCCAATTTGTTCCATCTAGAGGCAGCCAAGAAAAAAGCGATTCGGCAACCCGTAACCACTTAATGAATTGATTCCATTACCTAATTATAGAGTAGATGAAAAGAAGAACACAGCAATTCGCACTAGAGCCAAGTTATAGATAAATTTTCCATTTTTTTATCATCACAAGTAATGTGTATGACCCTGATGTCCTCCGTAACTTGATATACAGCTCGGAATTATACCGTTATTACCGATATTGTCACCATTCCCACAGATCTGTTTTACAGACTGAAAACACAAAGTTTTGTTACTATCCCACTTCCCTAGATGATCGAAAATTCCGCACCCACTGTTCTGTAGTTTGACAACTGTTATCCATCAACTTAATTCCGACACCCATTTGCAGCTCTCGCTCTATTGTATGTTTGATGTTCAACGTTCAAAAATTACTTTCAAAAAGAAGCAGAGTTTAAAAAACGAAAGAAAATACAACAAGTAGACTGGCAATACTGGCTTATTTGATTGATCTGGAAATCTGGCAACCAGAAAAACAGCCAAATGGGAAAGTTAGCAATCTTTTTGGTGTGTAATCTTTATCAGAATACGTGGACACGTTTGGAGTTAATCCAAAAAATAAGACAAAATGCCGAAGTACATGTTTCAGAGTAAGAAAAAATCGGGAGAAAGTCAAATACAAACAGAAACAAAAAAAAACTAGATAAATATTTATAAAAATTAGGATCAAACAGGAGCAGAAGGAAGGAAGCAGAGGATGAAGAAAAAAAACATATACACATACTCCTAGTGATTACTATTACTGTAAAAATTGTCTCATATTACGCAATAGGAGCATAGCAAAAGCCAACTGTAAAGCAACACGATAAAACAAAATCAAACACTGTCTAAAAGAGAAGTCCCGAAGTCGAACGTGTGGGCGCCTTCGTCGTCGTCGTCAGTTAGCTCTCTATATCTGTATGTGTACATTCGGTTCGGTTTCAAGCTGCGCAGATTCGTTTGTTCGAATAATCCAATATTGTTCGTTTTGTTTTCGCGATCGCACACAAACAAATAGGCCAACACAAACAAAAAAACTGGTTCTGGTTTTCAAGCGTACCTCTACAAACAAGAATGAATCCACGATTGCTGGGGAGTCGCTAATGAATCAAAATATGGGTGAAAGCAACGCGCTTCAGGAACTCGAAGGTCTCTTCGTAGATTCCCACACGGTGCTGGCGAGAATAACCCCCACAGAGAGAAACATATGTATTGCGTTTTCCGAGTAAGTTGATATTTTTTGGGTTCTTCGATACAGCTCATTAAAAAAAGTATATACAATAACTGTAGATTTAAAATATCAAATTTCTTAATAAAACATATTCTTTTGTGATATGTTGTAATTGGTAGTGTGCTTCTGTTGTTCTTTTTTGATGACAACTCCGAAATGGACAAGGGTGAAGATATGACAGTTCTCGGGGATACATGATTGAATGGTGGAAGTAGCACTATGATGAACACCTGAACGTTGGCTCATATGGACTATAGTCCTATAGGACCTATTGTCATTGAAACGAAAAATTGAATCTGAATAACCAAACTAAAGTGAATCCAAGGATGAAACGCCCTGAAATTCGATTTGGTACCATCAAGGTTTCAAGGTTCAAGGTAGGTAATGTTAACTGCAGTTAAATTTGTTGGTGTAACTGAAAAAAATGTTACAGCTACCGGACATTTTTACCATTCATTTTATCTATCATCATCATTCGTTATTATGGCAAAATCAACGGTTTTTTTTTATAAAATACACCAAAAATTGGTAAATTTAGTTTAACCCGTAAACACCCGGGACGATCTACTTTTGGCAGAAATGCAATATCTTTTTAGTTTTTAAACATTTTACCCTGGATTTTTTTTTATAGTCAAGGGGAATAGTTGTGCTAAGAAATGCATGGCCCCCCTTTTGCTGGTAGCCGAAAATACGTGGCTTTTTTGTATTTTTCATATATTCTTTTCTTTTCATCTTTTTGCTAATCATCAATAATTATCACTGATCCTTGACATGCAATATATAACTACCCATCATAGTCTGTTGAAGTTATGATCCTAGAGCTATTCTAAGGCCTCCAAAGTACTCCGAAGTTTGTGTCACAAATACAATATCCTATGCCAAATTGTATACACGATGAATCCTCACAGAACATAGTCTACGGTACTCAGAAAGCCTCAAAGCACTTCTAGAAAATTCAGGGTGCATGAATTGGGTGATCTACAGTATCGGACAATAAAAATGCACCAAAGCCGTTTTCCCATACAAAATAGTCAACTTTAGATTGCCATATCTCAGCTACTTCTCAACCGATGGTTTTCATTTTTCTGTGACGAACTACAAAACATTTCAATTCTCAAAAACTATTGAAAAAAATCGGCGATAACTATTGATACAAAAGTTACAGATAGGTTGAATTTTGACAATAAAAATGCACCAAGACAAAAAGTTGTATAGCAAAAAATACTGAAGTCATATCAAGTTCGTCTCTTCAGCAAATGTATTCGTCATCACACAAGAAACATATTTGTCGAAGACACCAAAATGATATGACGTAACCATTTTTTGCTATGAAACTTTTTGACTTGGTGCATTTTTATTGTCAAAATTCAACCTATCTGGAACTTTTGTATCAATAGTTATCACTAAACTTTTTCAATAGTTTTTGAGAATTGAAATGTTTTGTAGTTCGTCGCAGAAAAATGAAAACAATCGATTGCGAAATAACTGAGACATGGCAATCTAAAGTTGACTATTTTGTATGGGAAAACGGCTTTGGTGCATTTTTATTGTCCGATACTGTAGGTCATCCAAATTACTCTGGAATTTATTTTCTTAAGATCTACAACATCTACCATCATTTGTGTTCACTATGTACATGACATTTAACCACGTTAAGTCCATTAGACTTCGCAATGCTACGAGCAACTCGATATTGTGGTAGTTGGACATTCCGTGAAATACAAATGGCCTTCAAAACACTTTGAAGTGTGGGTTACAATATCTACATACTGTATCATGCTTCAATTGTAAACAATATTCGTGGGATGTAGTCTATACTGCTGATGGAGCCTCAGTGCACAACTATAATGCTTTTCTCCAGGCTTTCCAAACTATTTTGCAATTAGGACCTTCAAGGTTAACAGGCTATACTTTTATTTCTGTTCACTCTATCGGCATACTTCTTTCACGATTGTGTCTGTTGCACCTCATAATATTTCGAGTATCTCTATGTGTTGCTATTTGGGTGTCCATTGGTATTCAAATAGACCCAATGTATTTCGAAGGATAGGTTGTAATATTCGTAAATCTTATGATATATTTATTGTAGCGAATGCTCGTGGAATATAATTGTTACGGGTATAAATATTTGTTACAATTAACAGAATAATTGTTGAATGTGTTATAAATTCTATACTCGTGCGTTCTTTGTGTTATATGTTTTATTTCAACTTGTAAAGTGCCCCACACAATGCATACGTTTGCGTGTGCGTGACAGTAGTTTGACACATTTCCCATGGGAAAACTGACAAAAAAACGCAAACCTCGACGGAACGGACGCTATGTGTTTCAGGCTTAAATATTCCCCGAGTTTTAATACACATTTATAGGGTTCTGGAAAAATAGAGGCACATGAAATGCAATCCAATATTGATTGCCAACTTTCAGGCCATTTCGGGCAGAGGTCAAGTACTAGAGACAAAAACCTTTCCCTGCCACGGACTTCAAGTTATTTAGCTCAACTGTCGAAACCCGAAACGGGATGCCCGATTAGGATTAGTTTTCCTAGACAAAAACGAGCTATGAACACAGCAACAACTACTGTGAACTAAATGGCAAACTGCCAACTAAAATACAATTCCAGGATGATTGATGGACCCAAACCAATAAATGAAACCTCGACATCCTGTGATCGGAAGAAATTCTCCATCTGGATAACAGGGCAAATATATGTTCTATGTTGTGCTGTGTAAATTTCTGATGTTTCTTGTTTGTGCATTCATAAGGTTCTATATGTCGTGACGTGTTAATACTTTGTAATAATTAATTTTCTTTTATTTTTGTAACATAATATGTGCTACTCTTAGAGCCTCTGAGTGCAATTCTGATGACTAAGCAACATTCACTTGGTGATCTAGGTCATTCAAATCATTCTGGAATAAAGACCTTCAAGCTCCACAAGCTTTACTGAGTTTCTTTACTTTATCGGTGTAGTTCCTCCAAAAAATCCTTCTGGAATTCTTCCAAGACTTTCGCCAAGAATTCCTCAAATATCCTGGAAGAATTCTTCCAGGAATTTTTCAAGAAATTCCTCGAAAATTCATCCAGGAGTTCCTCCACGTATTCTACCAGAAACTCCTACAAGAATCTCTCCAGGAATTTCTCCAAAAATTCCTTCAAGAATTTCAGCAGGAATTTCTTCAAGAATTTCTCCAGATATCACTCTAAAAATTCTGCCAAGAATTCCTCAAAGAATCCCTCTAGGTATTCCTCCAACAATTTCTCTAGGAATTCCTCATAGACTTCTGCTTAGAAATTCTCCAAACATTCCTCCAAGAGTTTCTCCAGGAGTTCCTCCAAGAATTCCTCTATGATTTTTTCCAAGAAGATCTCCAAAAATTTCTCTAGCAAATCCTCAAAGAATTTCTCCCGAAACCTACGGGAAATCGTGCAAAAATTCTTCCAAAAATTACTCCAGGGGTTCATCCGAGATTACTTTCAGGCATTTCTCCATAAATTCCTCCAGGAATTCGTGAATAAATTTTTCAAGGAATTTCAACACAAATTACTTCAGGAAATCCTCCAGGAACTTCTTCAGGAATTCTTCGTAGAATTCTTCCAGGAATTTTTTCTGGAAAGTTTTTCGAAAATTCCTCCACAAATTATTCCATGAACACCCCTAGGCTCCTTCAGAAAACCTTTAGTAATTCCCAAAAAAAAAAACTCCTGACATAGCTCTAAGAATTCGTCGGAGAATCACTTCGGGGATTTCTTCAGAAATACCTACGAAAACTGTTGAGGAATAACGCCAAAAAATACTTCCGAAATTCCTCAAGAAACTCTTTCGGGAATTACTCCAGAAATTCCTCCAGGAACTCTTTCAGGTATTCCTTAATAAATTCTTCTTGGAACTCCACCAGGAAGTCCTTCAAGAATTCATCCAGGACTTCCTCCAAGACATCTGCCTAGAATTATTTTAAGAATCCTTCCAGGAATTCCTCTGAAAAATCCTTTAAGACTACTGCCAAGAATCCCTTCAGGTATTTCACCAAGAATATATCCAAGGATTTTTTTTCAACCCCAGGGGTTCCTCCGAGAATTCTTTCAGGTAATTCGCCAGGAACTGCTCCGAGCTTCCCAGAATTCCTCCAAGAATCCCATCAGGAACTTCTCCAATAATTTCTCCAAAAATACGAATTAATGGAATTAATCCGGGAAATACTCCAGGAATTCCTACAAGAAATATTCCGGGAATTCCTCCAGAAAACATGCCAAAGCTTTCTCCAGGAATTCCTCCAGGATTTCCTCCGAGATTTATTCCAGGAAGTACTCCAGGAATTCCTACAAGGAATATTCCAGGAAATTTCCTGGAAATACTCCAGGAAATAAAACTACAAACAAAAAATAACTTCGAAAATTCCTCCAAGAGTTCCTTCAGGACTTCTTCAAGTAAATCCTTCAGGAATTCCTCTAAGGATTCCCCCAGGATGTTCTTTTAAAATTCCTTCACACTACATGAATTCTTCCACAAAGTACTCCATGAATTCCTGCAGGATTTATACAGACATTTCTTCAAGAAATTCTTGGACAGATTCCTGGTAGAATTCTTGTAGGAATTCTTGAAGGAATTCCAAAAAGAATATTTCAAGGAATTCCTGAAGAAATTCCTAGAGAAAATCTTGGTGGAATTCTTAAAAGAAGTCTTGAAAGTATTCCTGAAGTAATTCATGGAAGGGAATCCTGACAGGAATTCTGGATTGATGGAGGAATTCCTGGAGGAGTTCTTGGATGATTTCCTAATGCAATCCCTGGGGAATTTCCTGTAGGCATTTCTGGTGGAATTTCACAAGGATTTTTTGGAAGAATTCCTGAAGGTATTTATTGAAAAATCCCTAAAAGTATTCCTAGAGTAATTTATAAAGGAATCCCTGCCCGAATTCCTGGAGGGATTCTTGGAGGAATTTTTGACAGAAGCATTGGGACAGGTTTTGGAGAAATTCTTAACAGAGTTCCTGCGGAATTCCTGAAAGAATTTCTGGAGGAATTTCTGGACGGATTCTTGGAGAAATTCTTAGCAGAAGTTTTTTTTAGGAATAACTGAAGAAATTCTTGGAAAAAATCCTGGAGGAATTTTGGAATCCTTTGGAGATGAATGTGCTCACCCTTGCAGGATTATCTGAAGGAAAACGTTGAGATATCCCTGAAGGAATCTTTGTAACGTAGCTTGAAAAAATCCTTGGAGAAAAAGAAGTCTTCTCTGGAACTTCTTGAATGATTCATGATTGAATCGTGAAAGGGCAATAGAAAAAAATGCCTAAGGAATCTTTGGTCGATTTCATACAGCAATTATTGGAAGAACTTCTGAAGAAATCTTTGAAATGCTTGAACAATGCTTCGTAAGAAATCCTTGAAAAGACTACAAGAAAAACCATTTATGGCATTGCAAATAGAATTCATGCAGATATTCTTAAAAACAAATCATAAAAGAATTCCTAAGGAATTTCTCTTGGAAATTTGCTCAAGGGATCATGTGGGGTAGCCGCAAAGCAATCGTTTGTTGAAATATTTAAGAAACTCTTTATAGAATTCTTGGGAATTCTTGGGAATACATAAATTCCTTCAGAAACGCTGTAGCAACTTTCGAAACAAATCTTGGAGGAATTTGTAAAAAAAAGTCCTTGAAGTTATTCCTAGATGAATCGTAAAAGATATCTAAGAAAGAGTTCTTGGAGTTCCTCATTTGGAACAAATGCTTGACGAAATCCTTAGAAAAAAAATCCTAGAAGCTTCGTGAAGAAAATTGGTGTTATCGCTAAGTAAATCTTTGATGGTATCAATAGCTGGAATCCTCGGAAGAATGCTTAAAGAATTCATAAAAAAATTCCAATAAAATTTCTTGGACGAATTTTATTGATAATTCCTGAAAGAACTCTTACATTTTTTTATTAGAATTTTCCTTTGGAAATTTCTTTTGGATCTATTTCAGTAATTGCTTTGGAAATCCGTGCAGCAATAGGCCTTTTCAGCTGACAGGTATGTGTATGCCACTGTTTACAACTGCTGAACAAAGGCGCAAACGCTAAACTGTCATTTTCATTGGAGAACTGTCAAAGGCCCGAGAAATCAGCTGATTTAAGACGTCAAATGAAAAGGCCCTTTCGTTAGGGAATATCTTTGAAAATTTATTTGGAAACTCCTTCGACATCCTTCATTTTTTTAGAGAAATTCTTTGGCAACTGTCTCAGCTATTGTGTACGCAATTCCTTTGGTAAAAACTATCGAGATTTTTTTAGGAACTTTGTTACAAGTTTCATTTAAAATTCCTACGGCAAATCTTTTGAGAAATTGTTAGGCAATTCCTTTGGAAACTTCTTTGATAAGTTCTCGGCAATGCTTCAGAAATGGCTTTGCGAACTTCTCCAAAATATTTTTTCTACAGAAATTTCTTTGGAAATTACATTTACAACTTCTCGTTGTTTTTTACCCTTCTTACACCCATATTACCCTTCTTACACCCATAAGAAGGGTATAAATACCGCTTGGAAAACCGACTTTCGATCCGAGGGCCGCAGGGCCGAGTCACATATACCAATCAACTCAGCTCGACGAATTGAGCAAATGTCTGTATGTGCGTGTGTGTGTGTGTATGTGTGTGTGTATGTGTGTGTGTGTGTGTATTAGAGTGGGTCAACGTTGTATGGGAAAATTCATATTTAATCACATCAGCGCGGAACAAAGCTTTTTCGATGCCTATAATGGTCATAAACAACTGTGTAAAATTTGGGCGCGATTGGTTGCGTCCCCGCATTCCGCATTGCGTTTGAAATTTGTATGGAGTTCAATATGGGAAAACACACTTTTTTGCATTTTCCTCGTGAGAGGATCGGATTTGTCAGCAAATATGAAACTCACGATGTTAAAGTATAGCCCAAGAGATGCTGATAAACTTTGCCGAAGAGAGTAACATGCTAGAATGACTCTGAAAAAAGTTATTAATGTTCAAAGTTTGATATCTTCGCTCAACCACTGAAAACCATTTTTTCTGCCAACACTGTTGTTGGTGCTTGAAATGATCAATTCATCCATGCATTATATTCTGTCATTTCGTGGAACGCAAACCTCAACTTTATCAACAAACATCATTCAAACTTATGGTTTTCAGTTGATTTTCCACTCATTCTTCAATTAGTTTTTCTATCACAAAATTCATATCATTTTAGAATCTGCCTTTGGAGATTTTTTTCTGGAGCAGTTGAAGTTCAGCGCCGTAGTAACATTTTTTCTGAAACCGAAGGCCTCTATTTTAGAAAACCACCAGTCCAGGGACGTTTCTGAGCAAGTATAATGCAAGATATGTATGTTGGGACTTTTTGACGACTTCAGGATGCTCTGGATTTACGCAAGGAAGAAAGCAGTTTGCGAATACGTATTTCAGAATCAATAATTTGTAATTCAATTATTATTTTAGTAGGATTTAATGTGGGTAAACCAACAGATAGGCAAGTGAAACTAATAAACAAGTATATTCTGTCTTTTTTGGAACCACTTTCTTTCTAAATCGCAGATCTACCATACGCACATTATAGTTGGAGAGGTGAATGGGTGTCATATATGGTGTTACAGTTCATGCAAAAGTGGAACTGACCAATAATACAAACAGCGTTATAACGGTTAGGAATGTGTTTGAACCGATCATTTGAACCCAAATAATTGAGGAGCCTGCCATGGCCTAGTTTTTATTCCTTCAAATAAAATAGACCCAGTTTGGTAATTACCCTCCACTCTAAAGTCTTTGTTCAATAGCAATATTCTGCCAGGAATGCTAGAATAGATCATTTCAGAATTTCTTCGAAATTTGAATAAAGTACGTATAAAGTCATGGTGGGATATGTTGTCGGCTAAAGTCTACGGTCCAAAAATGTAAAAATGTTGTTTAAATAAAAGTTTCCGAAGGAGAAGGAGGGTCTGATATGGCTAAAACAAGTCGTTTATGGACAGCCTCTTACTTGGAAACTTTTACGTACTACCATCTTTGGGGATAACAAGAAAACATTTTTTTAGTTGCCGCTGTGGTCAACATTTTCAAAACGTTTATTATTGCTCTTGGTTTGCAACACCAAGAAATAAGATGCGCCACAAGCCGGCCTTCAGAAATATTCTTCTTCATATCTGGAATAATCCCGGGAACTATCCATGTCCATTGAATACGCAGCATGCCTGGTTCAGATGAGTTGTTCATAAAGTGGCTACCGGTTCAAGATGGATGGTTTCTATGGTACACATCTATAATAGTTTTTAAACCATTCCCCAAAAGCAGATCCTAGAACGACAAGAATTTTATGATCAAAAAATAAAAGATTGAGTGGAAATTCAACTAAAAACCATTATCTTAGCCGTTGTTTGTTGATGAAACGAGAGTTGGGGTTCCACGAAATGACAGACTATTAAGCAAGGATGAGTTGATCCTTTTAAGCACCAACAGTGTTGGCAGAATAAATGGTTTTCATTAGTTGTGCGGAGATATCAAACTTTGAACATTAATAACTTTTTTCAAAGTCATTCTAGCATCTTACTCTCTTCGGCAAAGTTTATCAGCATCTCCTGGGCTATACTTTAACATCGTGAGTTATATAGTTCCACACAAATACGAGCATCTAACGAGGAATATGCAAAAAAGTGTGTTTTCCCATATTAAACTCCATACAAATTTCAAACGCAATGCGGAATGCGGGGACGCAACCAATCGCGCCCAAATTTTGCACAGTTGTTTGGGACCATAAAAGGCGTCGAAAAAACTTTGTTCCGAAAAAATGACCATGTTGACCCGGTCTAGTGTGTATGTGTGTGTGTGTATGTGCGTTCCAAAAAAAAGTCACGCACGTTTCTCAGCCGTCTGTCAACCGATTTGAGTTCTCTTGGAAGCAAATGAAAGCTATTACATCCTAGTAGAACGCTATTGAATTTTTTTTCGATTGGACGTTTGGTTACCCAGATATCTCTCGAAGAGTACTTATGAGTCATACATCTAAACTTTTCAAGATTTTTGACCAAGTGTATCATAATAAATATTTCGGCCGTTTGTCAATCGATTTCGGTTCTCCTGGCACCAAATGAAAGCTACAACATTCTAGAAGAACCCTATACAATTTCAATCGGATTGGACATTTGGTTACCGAGATATCTTGTAAAGAGTACTTGGGAGTAATACAGGTTAACTTTTTGAGAGATTTTTGACCAAGGGTACCATAATAAATATCTCAGCCGTCTGTCAACCGATTTGGGTTCTCTAAGCACCAAATGAAAGCTACAATATCCTTGTTAAAGGCCCTGAAATTTTATTTCGATTCGACATTTGATTACTGAGATATCTTACGAAGAGTATTTCAATAAATTCTTTTTTATTAATCTATTTACATTACATTTACATTAGTTTTTGACCAGTCTATGGGAAATTAATTTTCAATAAATAATGCTGTTTGTATTGTTGTTTTCAATAAAATTATAAATAACAAATTACAAATACACAGGAATTTTATGAAAACTAACAATATGTTAAATGAAATCTTTGAATTTATACATTGTGGGAAAAAATGCAAGAACCGGACAGCGAAAATAACTAGCTAATGCCAAAACTGATTAACTTAGTAGATGTATCATTTTTGTCCTTTTTTCACCATAACCATGAATACCAAGTACTTCGGAGCTAATTTAATCGACTGATTAAGAGATATTAGACAAAGTATATCTCGCTGATTTTCTTATCCATTTGTTAATCGATTCAAGATCTTTTGGCAGTTAACAAAAGATACAATATTCCAGAATATGTAAGCTATTTTTTTTTTAAATTTTACACAAAATTCTAGAAGGTGTCTGGCATTTCTGGTAGTTTGGTCCATGATGCTATTTTGGAAACCAATTCACTAGATGCCAAATCCACAATATTTTCTAGAACTTTTGGTCCATCACACAAAATAAATATGTTAAATACAAATAATACAACAATAGTTTTAATAAGTGTAAGAAGGGTTCTGTTCACCATAGGTGGATTAAATTGGGTTTTTTTTTTGAAACTATATCGGCAGTTCGTTTGAAATTTGGTTCAGTAACTCATTCGAAAATTTCTGGGCAAGAATATTCGAAATTGATTTAGGTTTTTAATTTTTCAATATATCTACGACATAACTTTTCGAAGTTCTTTGGGCAATAGCTCTAGAAATTTATCAGGAAAACCCTACGATATTCCCTTCAGCAATTTATTTGGAAGATTCACTGGCAGTCCCTTTGCTAATATACTTGATTTGTGTAATTCTTTCAATAGTTCCTTTCGAAATTCCTAAGTCAATTCGTAAATTGAGACGGCAATTTTAAAAAATTCCTCCATTCATTTCTCAAAAAATTTCTTTTGTAATTCCTGTGGAAATTTCATTTGATAATTCCTTACGGATTTCCGTCTATTGTTACTTTTGAGATTTTATGAGATACACTCTTGCGAATTAAAAAAAAACAAGCATTTACAATGGAACGGCCGAAGAAAATCTCAACGAATTATCTAACGAATTATCTAAGGAATTTCCGAAAATCTAAGGAAGTTCACAAACAATTTCCTAAAAAAAACACAAAAATTGTTTGAAGGAATACCAGGATTTTTTTTTATTTGCCACTGTTCTTTGGGGAATTTCTGTGAGAATTCTTGAAAGAATTCTTTCATTTTTTTATTTGAATCAGTTGAATCATTGAAGAAATCGCAAGAGAATCGCAAACTAATAAATAAATCTTTGGAAAAACTCCTGAAGAAAGTTTGGAAGGAATTTCTAAAGCATCTTTGAAGGAATTCTTTTAGAATTTTCAATAAATCCTTGGTAGAATTCCTAAAGCAATCCCTGGAAAAAGCCCAAAAGTAATCTTTTATAGAGTTTTTGGAGAAATTATTGAATAAATTAAGCAAAGAATGCTTTATCCGATTGATAAAACCTTCGCAGAGGTTCTTAATAAGATATTTGAAGAAATTCTGAATGATTTTTTTGAAGAAAAAATTAAGAAGAAAAAATCCCGTAGGAATTTTTGAAGCGATTCCTGAAGAATTCTCGATAGGTACCCTATATGAAATCTTAAACTTGCATTAATCACTTAAAAGATGCTTCTAGGCATTCTTAAAGAATTCTCGAAGAAAGTGGCAAAACAGTCTTAGGAGGAATCCTTGTAGAAACTTCTGAAGAAATCATTTGATATTATCTTATCAAATCATTTATTATTTAAGCATATACGCTCCTATTTTCATCCTACTGACAACAAAGGAATGAAGCGCTTTTTTATATTTTTTTTTAGAAGTGAGCACGAATGATAACAAAAATTACGTAATCAATCGGCGCGGTAATTGCTTTCTTTTCGAAAAGGATGAATTTGGGATTGTAGGATTACTAAGACACGTTGACCCTACCAGGAATCCTCGAAGATTTTTTGGACGAAATTTCAGAGGAACTTCTGGAGGAATCAATAATAAATCCTGAAGAAATGCTTGGCTGAGATGTTGTAGGTAACTTTGTATTTTTTTTTTCTCGGAATGAGAATGAGAGTTTTTCGAAAGAATTTTTAAGGAGCCTGATCAAAAGTGACAATAGAAATTTTTAGAAGAGTTCTTAGAGGAATGCTAGCTAAAATTCCTGAAATAAATCCTTGGGGAAACTCGTAGAGTAGATGAATTCTAAAGAGTTCTTTGGAAGAAATCCAGAAGGATTTTTGGAAAGTATTCCAACAGAAGTTCCTCTCAGAATTATCTTAGAGGAGCTTCTGTATGGATCCTTTGTAGATTTTTTAAAAATTATTATCCAATGGATTCTTTTGAAATTTAATGGAGGATTTCTAGCATGAATCTCTTAATAAAATTTTAGAGAAACTCCTTCAAGAGCCCTTGCAGATTTTTTTTTTCAAAAAAAAGCGTTGCAGTAATTTTTGAAGGAATCCTTAGAGAAATTTGTAAAAGAATCTTTGGATTTTTTCAAGAAATCTTCAAAGGAACGCCAAGATAAGTAATGAATACTTGAGGAAATTTCAAGATATGTAACTTCTTGGATAAATCAATGGAGAAATGATTTACATCCGTGGAAAAATCATTTAGGGGATATTTGGAGGAACTCCTGATAGAAACTATGGAGGAATGTTTGAAAAAATTCTAAAGGACTGCAAGAAGGTTTTGAAGTATTCTGAAGTACTTTTTAAAACATCCTCGGAGACAACACTGTAAGAATACATGAGAGAGTGTTTAGAGAAATATTTAATGACGTCCATTCATGAATTACTTGAAACAGTCTTGAAGACAAATTATTATTCAAGAAAGATTTTTTCAAAGAAAATGATAAAGCAGTCTTTGAAAGAATTCATAAAGGATTACTTGATGCAATTCTATTCTGCTATTCTGCTATTATCAACGCATCCCCTGGCTTTCGCCCATCTGCGTTGTCTTTTCACTAGGCAATACGTCTACCAATTGATGTTTATGGGTTTGCCGGACCAAGTCATGTAGCTAAGCCAAACACCCCACCTACAACTGTTGGGTAGGCACCATTGTCCCGCCCACTGGTCTTTTACAGCTAGTTGTAGGTGCATGTGTGCGTGAAAGTATTGGTGTATGTGTGTTAGGGTGTTAGTGTTGGTGTATTGTAGGCGCCAACTCGTTCTATCCACTCTGATTGCTAACACCCTAATGAACCATTACCCTTAAATCTGGCAATCTATGAAATAGAATGAGTTAAGCGCCTGTACATAATAGTCAGTTAATCAAACAAGGAATATTAGTATTAAAGTGAAGATACAATGAAGCAACGCCCCGAACCTCGAGAGCACAAACCCCAAGAACCAAATGACAGGCTGCGCGAACAGTCGATCGACTGGCCACCACCAGTGAATAATCAATCGAGCAAACCCTCCTGCACAAACCGCCACTAGCTCTTCCGACCTGCGCCCAACAAATCCGAGGCACAGCCCAGCCATAGCTTCACTTTAAAACCAACACCTAGATTGCAGAGCACAATACTTCCCAAGTAACCACGCAGCTCCGGCCGCAAATCACGCACAACACGTTACAAATGAGACAAACACTACCCCGCCCGTACAACCAAAACCGATCAAGGGTAGAGAAGGGTCTCTTTCCACTACAACCCGGACTCAACTGCACCCACAGGGTAGCACACCCCACACACACTGCACTCATGCATCCATCACGACTCGAGCCGCACGGTCACCTGGGTTGCTTCTATCTGCATGACCTCACCCAACCCGTAACGCAGAGTTTAAATCCCTCTCTTGCATTACAAAGCAGTCCCTCTTCCCAAAGTTTGTGCGTGGTATAAATGAGATTATAAAGCTGAAGAAATCGTCACCAACACAACCGCCAACAACACAGAGAAAAATTTCTACTCAGTGGCTGAGTTGGCCTTACTCAGAAATCGAAAAATCCTTTGTTTTCTTACTCAGTTTCCGTTAAAAGTGGGACAACCCATTGCCAATGGGTTGTCCCACTTTTAGCCGAAACTGAGTAAGAAAACAAAGGAATTTTCGATTTCTGAGTAAGACCAACTCAGCCACTGAGTAGAAATTTTTCTCGGTGAATGAGCACTCAATGGTGTCGGCAGAATCAATGACGACCTCCTCAGTCCCAAACCCAATTATCCTACACTACCCAAGTAACCACAATGCTGAAGCCTGTTACAAAAATTTTTTCTTAAGCTAGGACTGAATAATGAAAGTCGTCCTCGCTTAGACTCTACTCGCTGTAATCTACTCAAAGCACCTGACTCACGCAATTGGGTGATTGAGGTCTGTATTTGCTTAGGTCTTTGCCCGGCTATGGCGCTCTTTTCGTTATTGAAACTCTCGCTCAGCCAATAGGGAGTCGGAGAAGTCAAATGAAAATAAGCAAGATGTGCGAAACATGATTATATATTATCCGCATCATTGAAGGACATTGAAGGACCCCATTTTGACAGCAAAAGTTTGTAAACAGTGCACTTTTCTGGACCAACACTTGAAAAGCGCGTAATATTTTCCACAACAAAAAAGACAATTTTCGAAAATACTAGGAGAATCATGAAAAATCTAATTCTCTTAGCTGAAATATGTGTTACAATAAATAAAAACGTGTTCAAATTTTTCCGCTATTGGGGATGCAAAAAACTTTTTTGTTAAAGAAAAAATATCATTCGTAAACTACGCCTAAATCAAATGTTTGACCTGAAACAGATGATGACTTCAAAAACATGGCCGCATCGCAGCTGGTTGGAGAAAATATTGTCGGGCCGCCACCAAACCGGACTTCGCATAATCAAGTCGCGACGCGACCCAACTCGCGACGTTTTTTAGTCATGTCAAAAGTAGTGCGCATCCTTTCCGTTATTGTCTGCAACACAGCGCACTAGATGCGAAACAGTTGCGACACTTGTGGATCAAGAAAATGGCAATTTTTGATTGAATGTCGGTCTTGATTCCAACCGGATAGACAATAGGTAGAGAAGCGAAGAGTGAACAGCCGCCTGAACGGCAACACTTTTTCTGTTTTGATTTCATTGCTCGGATGCTGGCAACTGTCGCAAAGCAGATTAATCCACCCATCGAAGGTAGTGCCTATAGTCCATTTTACGAGCCGATTTTATGAATGAATTTTGACAGGAGGTAGCGTCCAATAACCCGTGAAAACCAATATCATCATCAACATTGTTGTCACTTCGTAAAATGGCTCATCGCGCATACCGCATTTGAAAACTTTTTATACTGTTCAGGCCAAACATTTCAATAGGTCCTATCTGCATTTGAGAGGCTCTCTTTGTTCACTTTCTCTTTCAATTATTGCAATGTAATGGTACACTTTTCAACTATTTTTGCAGTACAAATCAAAAGACGTTTGTTTTGACCATCGTTCAATGCAAGGAGACAATCATAATCCAAATAAACAGCTGAGATATTAACGAAAGAGAGGGAAACCAAAGAGAGCCTCTCTTCTGCAGATAGGACCCTTAGACATGTTTGGCCTGTGTTTTTGTATTAACTAGGAATTATCAATCTGATGTTCCAAAATGGAACAATTTTCATTAATTCAAGAAATCAATGTTGTTTGCACTGTTATCCATAATATTTGGAAACTTTGGTGAAAATTTGTTTGAAATGAGTGCAATACTTATCTTCACTTTTGTGGCAATCGTCAAGGTTTGTTGATTTTGTTCATTAGGATACCAGTTTGACGGTTCGATAAGGTATTTTTGGCTTCACACTATTCGCTTCTCTACCTATTTTCTCTGGTACGAAGTACATACAGACCGAGGGGCGAATCACTAGCGCATTCGATTCAGCCTTGCGTATTGACGGTATTGACATATGCATTGCCGCATTTTGTTACGCATTGGCGTATTAAGGTACGCATTTCTAAAATTGAACAACACCTGTCAAAATTTTACAGCATGCACTTTTCAACGCATTGATGAAATTGTTCGTATTTTTGTACGCATTGACAAAAAAACTTGCAGTTTTCTACGCATGGATAGAAAACATGCATTTTTCTACGCATTGATAGAAAACACGCATTTGTATGCGCATTGGTGGAATGCTCGCATTTTTATACGCATTGATAAATTACACGCATTTTCCTACGCATTGGCGTATTTTTCAACAAATTGTGTATTAAAACTCCAAAAATTCGCCATGCATTCCTGTGCATTTTTCAACGCATTGGATATTTTGGCGCATTTTTCAACGCATTACATTTTCAAACGCATTTTTCAACGCGTTGGAGCATTTTGTAACGCATTTTCCTCAAAACGCATTTTCGATTCAGTTGTTTTGGAAGTGATCCGCCCCTCGATACAGACCTACCCGCACCGCCTAAACAAACCACCTACACGCTAAGGTCAGTTTACCTATTTTTCTAAAATATGGGTAAATTTTACTCAAATATGCGTAAACTTTACGCAAATATGAGTAAATAAAACTCATATTTTGGAAAAGTGCACTTTCGCATTTATGGGTAATATTTACCCATATTTGGGTTACAATTACTCATATTTAGGTACACACTACCCATATTTGAGTCTTGTTTACCTATATTTGAGTATCATTTACGCATATTTGCGGTTGTGCACTTTTTGGAAAAAAGGTAAACTGAGCTTAGCGTGTAGGTCGAACACAAGCGAAAAGCGGCGCCACCACTACAGTTAAACCATGACTATACCAGTAGGTATAATCGCAATTCAGCAATCGTAGATCCATTCCCCGCTCCTACTCAGCCCTAACGATCCATAGCAATGCTTGTCAATATATGCACCCCACACACGCAACCCCCAAAACCCAACAGTATGGTCACTTGAGTATCCCTGGGATTTTGATTACATGATGGTCAGGGATCACAGCCATCAAAACGTTCCACACTTTGCCAGGGCTTGCGACCTGTAACCATGATGATTTCCGCTATGGGAAACCATGATGGCTAGCGGTGTTATAAAGGATTACTTGATGCAATTCATAAATAAATTGTAAAAAAATCGTCAAAATTCTTTGAAAAAAAAATTACGTTCCGGGATGTATCCTTGCAGAAATCTTCTAAGAAATTCTTAAAGGAATACAGAAAATATTTTTTAACCTTCCCAACTAACAATTGCAAGTCACAAACAAGCAAGCTTGCTGAATTGTTGCTTAACAATGGTAATGATAGCTGAACTAAAATTATGCTCTACACATTACTGTTTAAATGATTTTTCAATTGAGAAAATAGTCAATGTTCGACTTTCCTCATCGGTATCAACAATGATAAATTAAAACACTTTTCAAACGTTTAACAACATATTTATTCGACAAGTATTGATTCCTTAACAAAAGAGTTTAACAAAACATTTGTTTGCATCTTATCAAGCTGATGTATCGATAAGCATATGCTTCTGAACAATGTGCTTTTCACTTGTCAAATAAACGCCTTCAGCCCGTCATAGTTTGACTCGGAACTTTGTTCGGATTAAGGGATAAATCATGGCTAAAACTGTTTAGACAACCAAGTTATTAAAGAACCAAAATATTAAACGAATCACATTAAATAAAACAGAATAGAATTATGTAGTTTAACATTGAGTGCTAAGAGACGTAATCAACGTAAAAATGAAGCATTTATTTATTATTATTAGTCTGCAACAAGATATCTTGTACCTTAATTATTATATTTTTTACCTTCCGCAGCAGTTCCATTGTACGAGACGCTTGGATCGATGCATTTGTCATTTCAGTGCTGTCGTGTTTACTGAATATTGTTCCCACAGTCACCTAGACAACCAGCATTCAGAATTCGACACATTTCAAGTATCCCTAAACATCCTTATGCACTATTTATTGAACATAATATCAAGATTCCATGACAAAAGCATAAATAAAAAAATGCTTAACGAATCTTCGACTGAGCATGAGTAGATAACCTGAACAGATGCTGTGAATGCACCATGTCCAAGACCATACCGCACCACATATTGTCATACATTTTTTAAGATTGATATTAAATAATAAAAATAAAAACATTTTCATATCGCAATTAGTTCGTCTGGAAACAATATCTTCAATAAGGACCAACACTTTTTGGCCGCATTCGATACAAGTTTTCTCACCGTGCGATAAAAATACTGTCAGCGAAATCAGAATGGAAAACACGTGTTTTGGGTTGAACAGCTGTTGAGTATAAGGCGTTGTTCAGTTGATTACCACGTGCTTTACTAATTCACCACTGCTGAACACAAGTTCAGGAGTGATCATTATTGAGTATGGGAAGATCATGTTTTGCTTTGGGTGCTGCATTTCACCATCTCTAGGATGGCGCAGATGGGAAGGCATGCGGCTGGTAATCTACAGGTCTCGAGTTCTAATCCGGATTTAGGTAATTTTATATGTAATTATTATTTCATAATAGGTGTTCTCAACATTGAGAGCAAATAATTACTCTCGTGAGAGTTCAAGATTTTTGCATTTTATTTATTTTCAGTCATTTTTGCCAAAGCTTAATAACCACTTTCTTGTCATTTGTAAAACGCTTTGAACAACAAAAAATTAAGTTGGTGCACAACATGATGCTTTATAACTTCTCCAAATTTGTGTTAACAAAACCCGAACATAGGTTGTACGGGGAAATAATTCAAATGTTATTCAACATTTTGCTGAATTAATTCGTCATAATGGTGCCTGTTAAATGAGTGATTGTTAGTTGGGTTCAGTCAGTCAGTTGGCCACCACTGCCAGCATCACGCTAATGCTGAGAAGTCGAGATTTTTTTTAACGCTTTGTACAAAATGCGACGGCGTGATTATTTGAGAGTTAGAAGAATAGATTTAATTGTAAAATATGTATATCTGTAATTATCATGGGGCCCTCAAATTTGGTACCGTACCGGGCCCCCAAATTCCTAGCTACGCCACTGATGAATAGCATTTCATTCAGTCCCCTATGTTGAACCCGTCCAGACGTGATGAAAGTATTTTTCCAAGTTTCGGTTTCATTCACACGAAATGTTTCATTCCTAGTCCGGTCCGATTCCCTTCTTCGGTTATTTCCGTTATTTCACGCACGCACGCAATGCCATGCCATGCCAACGCATAACCTACACCGTGAACTTAGTGGCTGATTTTTTTTCTCGGTCTGTATTCACCAGGCCCCTGGCATCAATGAAATTTATCGTAGCCAACATCTAACTGCCTTATACTCATATTCGTGCAAATTGAAACGAGCGTGTAATCAACAAACACAGCTTTTGTTTGATGTTGTGAGCCACACACGAAATCGATTCACAATGCGTGTTTGTTGGGTTGCTTTATTCAACTAATCGCATGCTCCTCTTACCGTACATTAATATTAAAGCGAGATTGAAGTGTTTTGTGATCATAACAGGTGGAAAAAAATGATTCCAAAAACTGATCAACAAACCAAAATAAACGTCAAACAAAAAATTGTTGATGTTTTCGCATTTGACAGTGGGCGCTATTTATTAGCGCCCAGGACATCCTGTCTACCATGATTCCAATGATTCCAATGCATTGATATAGGCCGTGTCAGGGGCCTGGTATTCACTGAGTAGAAATCTTTTTGGGTGTATGCATCACCGCAAGTCTACATTTAGGCTAATTTAGAAAACGCCGCTACACCCATAAAAATACTTACTTATTACTGAGTGGGTCTGGGTCTAGTTACGAAATTGATCATTAAATATAATTTATTTATTTTAAAAAGGGTGAAAAAGGTCTAGAAAATGCAAAGATTAATGCCGTGATAAACGAAAAAAATGCAAAATGCGATAAAACTATCTATTTAGTAGATTTCTTAACAAAAACAACAGAAGTAACAACATTCCCCACGGCGCCTCCAAACTTAAACGACGGAGTCGGAATGACCACATGCAAATCGAATACTTCTCCAAAACTGTTCACCAGTTCCTTTTGGGTCCAGTTACATGAAGTAAGAACAAAAAGTCCATCATCTTGCAAAAGCTGCGCCACGCTTTTAATGTAAGTCTCCCTCATCTGCTTGGCGTTGTCCGGATGAAGACTGACCGCATCGTAGGTCCCTTTGTCGTGGACGATTTTAAACTTCCCCAAGGCCACCACATCGGACTCGTTTAGAAGATCCACAACCCTGTAATTGATGTCCAGCTCCTGATCTTTTGCTATCGACTGTGCCAGTTCTATTGCTTTTGGTGAATAATCCACACCCGTTAGATTGGAATATCCTTCGCGGGCCAGTTCTACCAGCATCATGCCGTTACCACATCCTGGAGAATTTACAACGTTAATACTTATACAGAGAATTATCAATCAACAAGTTACCCAAGTCTATAATGGAATCGTCCTGCTGAACCCGATCCTCCTGCCGCTCAATCCACCGGATTATTCGCAGCTGACTGTCCTCGTCGAACCACACTTCGCCTACATCGCCGTGGTCCCGGTAGTTGCGTATTTCCGTTTCGTAACTCGCCTCCCAGTAGTCTTTGGTGCCCAGCTCGGAGCTTTCCAGTTCCTCAATTTGGTCCGTCATTTTATAACTGATCACAACCTAAATTTTGTATTAAAATTTTAAATAGGTAACTTTTTGATCAACGCTTTGCAAAATATAATTTTGGTATGTTTACAATCGAACACGCCTAGCATCTCTTGTTGTTGTTTGATAGGGTGCCCAGCGCACTGGAAATCACGAATACCACAGCTGATTAATTTCCGCACGAACATTAGAAAAGGACTCAAACATTGTATTTTTCACGATCAATCAGACTTGGGCGACGAAATTGAACTCGCTCTAAAGCACGGGGGTCAATCTTTATCACGAAAAGGGCTGCTCCTTGATTGCTGAACACTATAGCGAACCTGGTGGTGGAAGTCAAGCTTTTGCGTACAGTCCAATAGTGGACCTCAGGGTGTCGACTCTAGGATAATTTGTTCGTGATTTCAAATTATATATTTATGGGAAATAAAAGATGTTCACTCAGAAACAATACAAATCGTGATCAGTTTAAATTTTATTATTTTTTGTCATATGTCCAATATATACTTTACTCAGTTTAAAAGGTATACTAGCTTCACATCTAGGGGCGGGACAGCTTCTAATACCGTTTCTAATACCGTCCAATAAATATTAATGTCCTAATCTTCACCGTCCACCGAACCATTCTTTGGTTAGTATGTCATGACTTTTCATGCAACAATCAACTGTCACGAAGACGTGAGGTGAAAATATGAGTTGTCTGTGTGTTTCCTACAATTTGTTCTATTTGAAAATTTAATTTCTTTCCATTATTTTAGCTGTGAAAACAATTTGAGCTTCAACCTACATCGTGGGGGTAGTGGCATTCCGAAAGCCAGGAATGTGCTTAAAGAAATCAAATCATATGTGGCTCCTGAAAATTAGGACGAACGAACATATTTTACTGTTGGATGCAAACTGGAATGTTCAATAAATATAAAATGGAGCTTAAGACAATACGTTTTTCAATTTTCTCAACCGAGCAGTTCAGTGGTTTTTCTGTGAGTTGTTTTGACCTGGGATACCCCTGGCACTGCTAGTTCCAAACTATTGAGTCATATTTTGTTGAATATTTTATAAAGAATATTCTCCGGTGGTGTGGCCTCGATATGGTCCAAGATCAGATCTTCGGATAGAGCGGTTTAATCATATGGATTTCAGATAAACTTTGCGTAATAGACGTATGTACGGATACTATTACTGCAATCACTGCATTTTGATGATCATGTCAGCCGGCGATGTGTGTATGTCCGAAGTTTGCTTTTGATGTGAGAAATACGTTATTATTTTATCGATCTCGGTTTAATATTTTTGAAATATTCATTTCTACATATTAGTGGGGTGAAAGTACAAAGTACAACGATCAATTTTGTAATTTATTTTGCTGTCATTTCAAATCAATTCAGTCCAATCAGCGTGGCTTACTTTGTCCGAATAAGGTACGGCTTTGGGATTAATATGCCCTAATACCGCTAATATCGCTAATTAGTATTAGAGCTGTCCCGCCCCTAGCTTCACATAATAAACTAAACTTCGACAGATTTTCACGAGATAATTTTGATCAGTGTTTAAGTTGTTGTGGCCGCCCAGTTCCCAATAAGGGAACGTTCAAAAATTACGTTCATGATTTGGGGGAGGGGGGGGGGTCTAAAAAAGTGTGACAGTACGTGTATTGGGTATAGGAAAAGTGCGTGACAGAGGGGGGAGGGGGGGGGTCTAGAAATCCCGAAAAACGATGGACGTAATATTTGAATCTTCCCTAACGGATCGGGTTTTGAAAAATCATAAGTCTCAAGATGTGGCCAGCGCAGGGGCCAGCGTTTGCATATCGATGGCTAACCGCAGGTAAGTAATGTAAAAGTCGAGGGGCGAATCACTAGTGCATTTTCGATTCAGCCTTCCCAACTAACAATCACTTATTTTACAAGCACCTTTACAACGAATTGATTCAGCATGATGCTGAATAACATTTGGATAATTTTCAGGCACAACCTTTGTTCGGGTTTTGTTCACACAAATTTGGAGAAACTGTAAAGCATAGTGTTGTGTACCCAACTAACAATCGCCAGCCGCAAACAAGCATGCATGCTGAATTGTTGCTTTATAATAGTAATTATAGCTGAACTAAAAATATGCTGTACATATTACTGTACAAATGCTTTTTCAATTGAAAAAGTAGCCAATGTTCAACTTTTCGTATTGGTATTAATAATGATAATTTAAAACACTTTTCAAGCGTTTAATAAGATTTTTATCCGACTCGCAGTAATTCCTTTACAACATAGTTTAACAAGACTTTTTTCTGCTTCTTGTTAAGTTCATGTAAAAATTAGGACATGTATCTGAATAATGTGTTTTTCACAAGTCAAATAAGCGCTTTCGTTTCATCATACTTCGACTCAGAGTACATGATGAAAAACACGTGTTTTTTACCGAACAACAGCTGAATAATTCTGTTGTTCAGTCGTTAACCATAATGTTGTGCTAATTCACCACTGCTGTATAGAAGTCAGAGTCTGATCATTATAAAACCACGGGAAGTTTATGTTTTGATTTGAGCGCTGCAATTCATCATCTCTAGGATGGCGCAGATAGGAAGGCATGCGGCTGGCAATCGACGGGTCTCGAGTTCGAATCTGGATTTAGGTAAATTTATGTGTAGTTATTATTTCACAATATTTGTTCACAGCATTAAGCTCCAATCATAAACTCTCGTGGAAATTGAAAAATTTTGCATTTTTTTATTTTTAATCATTTTTGCTGAAGCTGAATAACAGCTTTACTATATATTTGTAAAACGATTTAACAACAAACATTTCAGTTGGTACACAACACTATGCTTTACAGTTTCTCCAAATTTGTGTGAACAAAACCCGAACAAAGGTTGTGCCTGAAAATTATCCAAATGTTATTCAGCATCATGCTGAATCAATTCGTTGTAAAGGTGCTTGTAAAATAAGTGATTGTTAGTTGGGTACCAACTGAAATGTTTGTTGTTAAATCGTTTTACAAATATATAGTAAAGCTGTTATTCAGCTTCAGCAAAAATGATTAAAAATAAAAAAATGCAAAATTTTTCAATTTCCACGAGAGTTTATGATTGGAGCTTAATGCTGTGAACAAATATTGTGAAATAATAACTACACATAAATTTACCTAAATCCAGATTCGAACTCGAGACCCGTCGATTGCCAGCCGCATGCCTTCCTATTTGCGCCATCCTAGAGATGATGAATTGCAGCGCTCAAATCAAAACATAAACTTCCCGTGGTTTTATAATGATCAGACTCTGACTTCTATACAGCAGTGGTGAATTAGCACAACATTATGGTTAACGACTGAACAACAGAATTATTCAGCTGTTGTTCGGTAAAAAACACGTGTTTTTCATCATGTACTCTGAGTCGAAGTATGATGAAACGAAAGCGCTTATTTGACTTGTGAAAAACACATTATTCAGATACATGTCCTAATTTTTACATGAACTTAACAAGAAGCAGAAAAAAGTCTTGTTAAACTATGTTGTAAAGGAATTACTGCGAGTCGGATAAAAATCTTATTAAACGCTTGAAAAGTGTTTTAAATTATCATTATTAATACCAATACGAAAAGTTGAACATTGGCTACTTTTTCAATTGAAAAAGCATTTGTACAGTAATATGTACAGCATATTTTTAGTTCAGCTATAATTACTATTATAAAGCAACAATTCAGCATGCATGCTTGTTTGCGGCTGGCGATTGTTAGTTGGGTTGCGTATTGACATACGCATTGGCGCATTTTGTTACGCATTTGCGTATTAAGGTAAGCATTTCTAAAATTAAACAACACCTGTCAAAATTTTACAGCATGCACTTTTCAACGCATTGATAAAATTGTTCGTATTTTTATACGCATTGACAAAAAAACTTGCATTTTTCTACGCATTGATAGAAAACACGCATTTTTCTACGCATTGATAGAAACCACGCATTTTTATGCGCATTGGTGGAGTGCTCGCATTTTTATACGCATTGATAAATAACACGCATTTTCCTACGCATTGGCGTATTTTTCAACAAATTATGTATTAAAACTCCAAAAATTCGTCATGCATTCCTGTGCATTTTTCAACGCATTGGATATTTTGGCGCATTTTTCAACGCATTACATTTTCAAATGCATTTTTCAACGCATTGGAGCATTTTGTAACGCATTTCCATCAAAACGTATTTTCGATTCAGTAGTTTTGGAAGTGATCCGCCCCTCGGTAAAAGTGCTCAAAATGATTCAGTTAGGGAACGTTCAAAAATTACGTCCAACATTTAGGGGAGGGGGGGGGGTCTAGAAAAGTGTGACAGTACGTGCTATAGGTATGGGAAAATAGCGTGACAGCCCAACTAACAATCACTCATTTAACAGGCACCATTATGACGAATTAATTCAGCAAAATGTTGAATAACATTTGAATTATTTCCCCGTACAACCTATGTTCGGGTTTTGTTAACACAAATTTGGAGAAGTTATAAAGCATCATGTTGTGCACCAACTTAATTTTTTGTTGTTCAAAGCGTTTTACAAATGACAAGAAAGTGGTTATTAAGCTTTGGCAAAAATGACTGAAAATAAATAAAATGCAAAAATCTTGAACTCTCACGAGAGTAATTATTTGCTCTCAATGTTGAGAACACCTATTATGAAATAATAATTACATATAAAATTACCTAAATCCGGATTAGAACTCGAGACCTGTAGATTACCAGCCGCATGCCTTCCCATCTGCGCCATCCTAGAGATGGTGAAATGCAGCACCCAAAGCAAAACATGATCTTCCCATACTCAATAATGATCACTCCTGAACTTGTGTTCAGCAGTGGTGAATTAGTAAAGCACGTGGTAATCAACTGAACAACGCCTTATACTCAACAGCTGTTCAACCCAAAACACGTGTTTTCCATTCTGATTTCGCTGACAGTATTTTTATCGCACGGTGAGAAAACTTGTATCGAATGCGGCCAAAAAGTGTTGGTCCTTATTGAAGATATTGTTTCCAGACGAACTAATTGCGATATGAAAATGTTTTTATTTTTATTATTTAATATCAATCTTAAAAAATGTATGACAATATGTGGTGCGGTATGGTCTTGGACATGGTGCATTCACAGCATCTGTTCAGGTTATCTACTCATGCTCAGTCGAAGATTCGTTAAGCATTTTTTTATTTATGCTTTTGTCATGGAATCTTGATATTATGTTCAATAAATAGTGCATAAGGATGTTTAGGGATACTTGAAATGTGTCGAATTCTGAATGCTGGTTGTCTAGGTGACTGTGGGAACAATATTCAGTAAACACGACAGCACTGAAATGACAAATGCATCGATCCAAGCGTCTCGTACAATGGAACTGCTGCGGAAGGTAAAAAATATAATAATTAAGGTACAAGATATCTTGTTGCAGACTAATAATAATAAATAAATGCTTCATTTTTACGTTGATTACGTCTCTTAGCACTCAATGTTAAACTACATAATTCTATTCTGTTTTATTTAATGTGATTCGTTTAATATTTTGGTTCTTTAATAACTTGGTTGTCTAAACAGTTTTAGCCATGATTTATCCCTTAATCCGAACAAAGTTCCGAGTCAAACTATGACGGGCTGAAGGCGTTTATTTGACAAGTGAAAAGCACATTGTTCAGAAGCATATGCTTATCGATACATCAGCTTGATAAGATGCAAACAAATGTTTTGTTAAACTCTTTTGTTAAGGAATCAATACTTGTCGAATAAATATGTTGTTAAACGTTTGAAAAGTGTTTTAATTTATCATTGTTGATACCGATGAGGAAAGTCGAACATTGACTATTTTCTCAATTGAAAAATCATTTAAACAGTAATGTGTAGAGCATAATTTTAGTTCAGCTATCATTACCATTGTTAAGCAACAATTCAGCAAGCTTGCTTGTTTGTGACTTGCAATTGTTAGTTGGGAGAGGGGGGAGGGGGGGTCTAGAAATCCCAAAAAATGATGGACGTAATATTTGAATCTTCCCTATTGGAAATTTTGCGTTTCTTGTAGTTCGCCTAAGTTGGCAGCTGAAAATGATAGGACCCGGATGCTAATTATCGTCGTTAGTAGGACCCAACCCAGCCAGAAAAGACAAGCAAAAGGCAGTAATCGGAACTGCACCAGCCTGGCGGAAAAATGGAAGAAGCTAGAGCGTTCAGAGCACAGTTGAAAAGCAACCCACCCGGAGGGTGCAACCGTGACGCCTGGCCTGACGCAGATGTGTGTGCATTTGTGCCGCACGGCCTCGGAAGTGGAAGGTAATGAGCCGCCAATAAGGGGAGACTAACAGTCCGCAGAACATCCGACTAAGCGTATTATCAGCGGCGTCATGGTCGCAATTTTTTCCGCAGTCAAGTTCGCAGATTGTGAACAATCCTCGGTACTCACTTTACGTAATTTATGTTTAGTCCCTTACTGTCAGAGCTGTCAGATCAGTGTAACACGCTAAATAAAATTTACACAAAAGGCAATTTACACGGAAAAAAATACACGGTTATGAATATTTATTGGGTACCGGACTGGACACCAAAAATTTGTTCGTTTTCTTTGGTACATCGAGGTCTTGAAATTAGTCTATGGTATTATGGCGGGGAAGTGCTCACCATACCAGCCATCATCGTTCGTGTCCGTGCGAATGGACTGGGCGATTCCGCGTTGCAGCTTCAAGGAGATCCCTTCCTGGTGAGAGACGATTCTGCCAGTCATCTGAATCTAGAAGCGCCGGGATATTGTGTCTGGATGAACCTGGTCTGGTCTGACTCTGGGAGGATCCCCTACGAAGCGGGTCATTAGCTCATCAACCGAAGGTTCTCTCGACGCTGTCATCCTCCGGACGGAAACCCCTGCCCCTGGATCCCATCATCTAATTCCCGTAGCGTTTGTCAATGCGGTGTCCCACAGCTATTGCAGCCGAAAACGTTGAAGGATTTTAAATTTTATACAATTAATAAAAAAAAAGATCCTATTTAGAGTTGTTTTTTTTTTTTAATTTCAACAATATTAAAAAAACAACCACTTCTACGCAGAATAACACTAAACCTGGATTAAACAGAGCTAAATATAGTTGACTTCTACTAGCATACGTTTAAGTGAATGTTATACTAGGTCAGTTTATTCTGCATTTAAACTAGGTCTAGGGTCAACCAGGCGAAATTGAATTAGAATGGGATTTATACTAAATAGTATAGATTTTTTTCTGAGTGTTTAGGCTTGGGTCAACCAGATGAAATTAATTAGTGTGGGATTTATACTATTTAGTATAGTTTTTTTTTTGAGTGTATTATCTACGCACCACCAAATCGAAGTCGCGGCTTGCTTGAGAGTTGCGAAGTTATCTCATGCGAAGCTAATGTCAAAGCTAAAACAATGGACTGACGGCGGAGTCGTCATAGCAACGACCTCAAACCATAAACAAACAACGGTCAACGGAACGCCTTACACACCAATCTAAAAAGGGCAATTTTCGCGAGAATATTGTTCAACATGGAATTTAGAAATTTTATTTGCACAAATTTCACTCTATAGGGAACGTTCAAAAATTACGTCCAACATTTAGGGGAGGGGGGGGGGGGTCTAGAAAAGTGTGACAGTACGTGCTATAGGTATGGGAAAATAGCGTGACAGAGGGGGGAGGGGGGTCTAGAAATCCCAAAAAATGATGGACGTAATATTTGAATCTTCCCATACTGTTGTGTTTTTTTTCTGTTTATTATGAATATTACTATTATGAATTAAAAGGAAAGTATCTCAACAATGTATATGCGCTTAAATTTTCTTGTTTTTAGATGTAAAACATTTCAGCATTCTTTCACTTACATTTGGGTACCTTATTGTCAAAGTGCATATAAGTTCGCAGCTAGCTCTGGAAGCTTCCAGAGTGAACTGCGATCGGACTTTGATTTTTATCAAAATTGATAATACATCTCATCGAACAAAAAGACCTAAATTAATAAATATCATCGTTAGCGTATTATTTTGGCATAAAATTAGGTCTGTTTTGCAAAAAATATTCATGCTCGATTCAAAGCGTATCGAGGGATTTTCATGAGATATTTTGCTGGTGCATTGTTAAATGGGATTTGATTTTGTTTTTCAAACCTTCACCAGCCATTTTCTCGTTTTGTCACTCATGTTACATTCGACCTAATCAAATCGAGCTCCAGATTTCTGGTTGATGAGCATTTTCTACACGGAACCGCCAAACTACCCAAAATTGAGTTCTTTTGACGCAATCCCATAGTTCGGCCCAATAAGCCAAATTTGAGTAAATCGATTAAACTCACACTAGGTAAATTCTAGATTGAGTTTAAATAAGGGCGAAAGTAACATGAGAGAGTTCTCTTCATCGACTCTCTCTTCTGCAAATTAAAGTGACAAGATGCAAATTCAATCGAACTTTTTTTACACTTAGACGCTAGATTGCATCGCAACCTAGCGATTTATGACCAAAAAGTTTAACAATACTTGCATCTTGTCACTTTAATTTGAAGAAGAGAGAGTCGATGAAGAGAACTCTCTCATGTTACTTTCGCCCTTATTTAAACTCAATCTAGAATTGCCTTCACCTCCAGCAAAAACATTTACTTAAGAGTAGGTAAATTCTGAGACGAGACTCGCGAAGACGGTCTTCTTTTTCTCCACTTTGTTATTTTTTCTTCTTCCTATCTGTGTTGACATTATGTTTTGGGCTGGTGGTTCAAACACGTACGTGACCGCATCACTTCACATGCAGTGTGACTGAATCCCATTCACGCACAAAATCATGTTGAGGTGAAATTTTGCATCGCCAACAATCACCAAGCAAAGTAATCATTGGAATATTTTATTTTCAATTTCTTTTTGACAGTACAGGAGAAGAAAATGCTGCTCGGAGTGAATTTTGGCTTCAGAATTTATCTCGGATAGCAATACTTTCCTCGTTTTAGGTAACGTAATCAAACGAGCTACAACTGACAGCTCAGTTGGACTGCACTTGACGTTGCTTTTTTTCCTCTTCGCGAGTCTCGTCTCAGGGTAAAGACTCCCCCTCATTCAACCCAAATTTGAGTAAACCTGCATTTACCCAAAATTGGCTTATTGGGCTCAAGGACCCCTGTTGGGTAGATGCATCTCTGTTTGTTTTTGACAGCATCGGTGAGGGAAAGAGGGAAAACAACCTAATTTTGGGTAACTAGTTTATTCGATATACTCAGCTTTGAGTAAAATCGACCCAAAAATTAGGTAGTTTGATTTCTCCGTGTACCGACTGAACAAAAAAAGGTAAACAACCCTATTCCCCACAGTTGTTCGGCACCAATCCGGAAGCGCCACAGTTGACCGACCGGCAAATGTCACTTTTGACAGCGCTCAAAAAACATTGCGAACCGGTATTTGACAGCTGGTGCAACTGTCAGCCAACTCGGCGATCTGCGGCTTTTCATCACACCAGTCACTTCTCGAAGCAATCTCGTGCCGTGCAAATGCAACAACCGTGGTGAGAGAAGACTGCGTACGTGTGTCTCGTTAATTTTCTTTCCCTACGGGATCAACCGACCATCACAGAAATTAGTATACGCTTTGTCGGATATCTGGGAAGAAGGAGTGTTGAGTGTGTGTCATAACGGGAATCTGTGCAAGAACAGTGTCCGGAGAGTGCCGCCCTGCTGGAAGACCAAGAGTGAAGTGCGTGTGTGAACCCCGAAACTAGGAGATTTTGCCCCCTCGAGAAAAGAAATGAGTGCTGCACCAGCCGCTGCCGCCCCGGCCCCAGCGCCGGTCCTCAAGAGAGGAATCGTCAAGCAGGTAAGTGTTTCCGGTGGGGATGGTCGACCGTATGTTAAGTGATGAAACGGACCGCAGGTTCGGATATTCCGTCCGAAATCGATGGAGGGTTTTTCTTTTCCTCGCCCTGCCATGATTCGTCTCATTCGGTCTTCTTCGTTATCGTTCGTGGCTCTCTTCTTCTCGGCTACTGCCAGCTAACCAGATTGCTTTGCTCTATGCTCTGCGGTGTTGGTGCCAACTTGGCATTATTGTGTGTCTTGTAGCCTATCTTGACGTTACGACGTGAACGACTTTTTCTGTCTCTTAGGAGGAGCGCAAGCTGTGACCTCTCGGCAGGGAGCAACCTTGGAAAGTTTCAAAACTATTGGAATTATTCGATTCTTTCCAAACTAAATTTCTCAATCTCAATAATTGAGGACTTTAATCAATTGCATAACTCCCCTCGGAAGAGGCAACTTTTGGTGAAAGGAATTCCCTTATTGTTGGGTGGTGAAAGTTTGTGTTGGCCACTGAAGCAAGTAGTTGTACCAGATTTTGCTTACTGTTTTTGCAGCACGTCAGCAGACACTGTTGTCCTCGCCAGATCCAAAAAGTGGGTTACTCAGAGAATGACATTGATGTTATCAAGGCAATATGCCAATAACAATATCCTTTAAAATAGTGTCTGAACAATGTTGTTTCAGTTTCTTGCATAAACATATTTTACGCGTAGCTTCTTTGTTTGTGTCCATTGACCCCGTCACCCCGTCGTTTTCGTTGGCCGACAAAAATAAATTTCAACGGTCCGCCTAGATACTAGATTTATTACTATGACAGAAAATGTCGAACGATTTCTACATTTTAATGCCTTGCCTTTTGCTGCACTCATAAATTATAACTTTATCTAATTTTATTTTGATTTTTGAACAGCTGTTTCCAGATGACATTTTATGCAAAACATCGTAGGGATAGGGTGAGGCGGGCAAGACGGGTCATCATAACTTTGTAGATACAAATCGTATTGGTTTGTATTTGTTCTCTAAGGTAATTCATGTATTTTGGACAGGCTGAGGACAACGTTGGAAAAATCGTCCGCTAGCTTCCTTAGAAAGCAATTAATTATTTTGCAAAGTTACTAATACGCTTATAATATGATTGTACTTTGCGTTCCTGGTGACAACAACCTTAACGAAAGCATTTTAAGCTAATAAAATCACAACTTCCAATCGCCTGTTAGATCTGCATTTTGGACACCGAATATATGTTTTGGACACCCTCAGGTATATATAATTTGGACAGGGCAATTATCTGAATGTTTAGCCATGAATACTGCTAAATCATGAAAGTAGCTTAAATTAGCAAATATTTTCTTGTAAATAATCAAATGTCTCCGCTTAACAGGCATCTATTTTGATAACTATTACAGTTTTTGTTAAAATCGTGGACAAATCGCCAGACCCACAGAATACGCCTCCAAGTATGCAATCGCATAGCATCCCCATGTAGTTCATCAGATGACCAAAATACATATATTTACAGTAGAAAACTTGCAATGTATTTTGGACACCATCTATTTTAAGCGTTCTAGATGAATGTTAAGAGATTGAGTGCTTAATGCTTCTTTATTGATTTATTCTTTATTGCCTTGTTTCATTGCAATAAGGCTTTCAAATTTCTTACAATTATTAATTCAAAGATTTTGAGGTGAAGATTGTATTTGACTGTGAAGTGTACTGCCCCCACTCGCATAACTGTCCCATTTGACTTTTCATCATTTTTGAGTTAACGTTATGAATAGTCATCATTTTCGATGTATGTACTTTCAAAAACAATAATAAAAATTACGAATTTTTAGGTCAATGTGTGAAAAAAATACCAAGTCATGAGCGTCCCATATCAAAAGTACCCGCATAACAGTCCCATCATGGATTTTTGTGTCACGTAACACAAAACTGAACAACTTTGTAGTGATTGTAATATTTTTTACAGTTATATATTCATGTGCAAAGCAATCTGTGAAAGTTTCGAGATGATCGAAATGTTTTTCAATTTTTGGCAATGTAGTTTTATATGGAAACAATTTTTCAAACTTCAAATGCTGTTTTCTCAATTCCTACTTTTTGCAAATGGGACTGTTATGCGAGTGGGGACAGTGTATGTCGTCTTGCATACCTGTGCATTTGAGGGGTTTTCGTGAAACAATTTACATTTTCGATAATTTTGAAGAAGTAAATTCCTAATTGTTAAGCGTATTCTCAACGTAAGTTATCAGAATAGGGTCTGTTTTATCCAAGAATGGAAGAAAATCACTTCTAACGATAAATGATACACCATACGAACAATCAAAGATAGCCGTTGCTCTTGCGGTAGCATGATGCGACACCCTCGCGCTGTGCTCGTATCACAGAGCAATCAAACATCTGATGCACGCTCTATCGCGGGATCTATCGTTATCGGATCATGTTACAAGTCGCGATAAACTTTATTCATCACGATTATGGCCACTTTTGCAGCCGGAACCAAAATTCATGATATGGAATACAAGGTTGTTAATCGATAAATCATCGCCGATAATTTAACGCCAACTATGACCTCGTTGACAGTTTTTCGATAATTCGACGTTAACGATAAATAGTGCGTTAAATTAACGTTATCGTTATCGCGTCTTCGATAATTTATCGAAAATTATCGAGTTAACTGTTGAATGCCAGGAGAAAACAAATCGTTGGAGTGGAGATTTTGTACTTTGGTCAATAGATGTGCCTCTCAGGATGTGCCCGTTCGTGTGTATGACTAGACTATAGTATGAACTTGTTGGGTCGATTTTTTTCCTTATCATAACCTGAAGGAAATTGATACGCATCGCAATCTGCTACGTGTCAAAGTTTAATCGCCCGGGAAAAAATACTTCTTATTTAGGAATGTAATTTACACAATAATGCTTGGAGGAATTTCGGTTGAAAGCTCTGGGAAAATTTCCAATAAAACCTTTAGAGGAATTGTTCTGGAGTCGAACCAGCCTTGGGCTGAAAGTCTCGATAATAAAGACATAAAAGAAGAGGAACTGTTGGGGTTCCTGGCAGAACTCCGATGAAATGCGAGGAATTACTGAATGAATCTTTTGCGACTTTCACGATGGAATTCCTGAAAAAATACTCGGAATCTCTAATTCCCTAGCGGGATTTTCGAAGGAATTATCGTAGGAATTTATGTTGGATTGTCAGAAAATTGTCGATTGAACCCCGATCCTCATAGGAATAGTGCGGGATTCCTGACTATCGCGGCTTTGTGACTTTCGCGATGGAATTCCTGGCAAAATACATGAACTCACTGGCGGGATTTTCGAAGCAATCATCCCCGAAGCAATCCACGTGGAACTTATTTTGGAATGGCAGGATCACCATAGCGTAGGAATAGCGGGGATTTCCTGATGGAATCCTTGGTGGATTATTGATAGGATGACGCGAAATGTCCAATGGAACCACTACTGGTGGAATTTTCGTTTGAATCCTCGAAACATCCAAACAGCCATGAGAGGATGTCAAACGTATTCGACCAAGATTGCTATGATTGAAACTTCCAAAGTTAACTTCAGTTAACTAGCGTTCAATTATCGAACGCCGATGAATCCTGCGATAATTTATCATCATCGCAGTGAGCGATAACGTTAAACATGATTATCGTTATCACCGATAACGATAATTTATCGATTAACAACCTTGATGGAATATTACATTCATATGCAGATCGTGAAGCTTCAGCAATAAGAATGCACAAAAAGTGATCGAAAATCGAAATTTATCATTTCGACTTTATGATAACGATCGCATCGCGGCCGCACATGCCGAGCGATTCATTATTCGCGGAGCATGGGTTGTTATGAATGCTTGACGACAAAATTCTATCCTTGTTGCTATGATCGCGCGATGCCTTCCAACCGCGACACATTTGGGATCCTATCATGATCACTAGATTTCCATCCTTGGTTTTATCCAATAATCGATATTGAGAAGTATCCACATTTACTAGCTCTCCGAAACAAGACATACATCGCCGTGCCTGTCCAAATTACATACATGTCCAAATTATATTTTTTACCCTACTCTTCAATACATTAGTTAGCTATGAAAAGTCGATGAAAAGTTTATAAAATACAAAACATGCTTTTGATTAAGCAGTTTTGAAAAGTGGCTGATTTTGCGCCGAGAAAAAATTGCTGGGCAAGATGGGTCACCTTTAGGGCAATTCAGATTTTCTTAACGAAATAATGACAATACATAGGATTTTTTCTATATTCATATACATATTAGTATGAGGCAAAAATCAAATTCTCGCTTCAGTCGATTTTCTGGATCCCATTCAGGTCCGCAAGCCCGGATTAAGGATTGTGGGGGCGGGTTACGTACAAAAGGCTGAATCACATAAGGCTGAATGATCAAAAGGCTAAAACACATAAGGCTGAATGATCAAAAGGCTGAAAGCATCAAAAGGCTGAAAGATATCAAAAGGCTGAAAGATATCAACATTTTGAAAAGTTTTGAAAGTTGTAGAGAATCGAATGAAATGACATTTTGGACATTTATGGCTAATCTATTGTTTTTGATAAACATTTGACTCGACTTGAAAATGGTCATAGGAAACAAGAGAATCTTTGCTCGAAAGTACATTTGGTCAAACGGTCATTTGGTCAAAACCCATTTTACGGAAGAGGAAGTATATGACATTCAATCGATTTGACTATTCATCGAATGGACATCTGGTCACGTGAGCTAACTCTAACTGATGAAAAGACATTCAAGTGGAACATAATCTTATGGATTTCGGTATCATAATGTTTATGTCGGACCAGGTGGAGCGTGATCTGGCGAGTGTTGGGCGTGACCGACGTTGGAGAGCTGCAGCTGCAAATCGAGTATTATGGCGGCAAATTGTTGATTCAGTATTATCATGAATTTGATGTTAACTAAATAAATGAAAATGAATGTTTATGTTATTGTACTTTCTTCAGTATCATATCGGCCAATACCCCGCTAATACTAAACTATTTTAGCTCAAATTGACAAAGGATTTCGCCAACAATTTATTTCAATTCGTTTGAAGTATTATGTGTGTCAACTCGGAAACTAGTTTGAATGAGTCTTAGATGTAAACAATTGTTCGGGTAATTCAGGTAATAAGCGGTAGTTGAGGCAAAAACTTTTGTACCTAACTGTTGCTCAAAAATGTTTGAATTTTGTTCAGTTCTAAATTTATAACGCGTGCGAGCTCTAAATTGAACACTAGCGAAATCCGCGAAACTAAAATGGCCATACCTCCACCATGTTTCCACAGATTTCAAACATTTTGAGCTCATTAGATTCAGAAATTCTTCTGCTATTGGAACCATATCTGAGCGTACCAGTCCGGTCAACATGGGTTTTGAAAAACCGGATTTCCAATCATATGATTTAATACAATACAGTAACGGATTTATTGGCGCGAATTATCGAAAATCATAAAATTGCCTAAACCAATAGAGTCTGATCATCGGTCCATCAGTTGGCCATTCCTGATTAAGTTTTTCAAGGAACTCCGGGTGACTAAACAGGATTATTAGCATCACATATCGACAGAAACTATTTCCCCCAATGTTGTGCGCATAAGAATTCAGAACCGAATTGCAGCACTGCAGTGTGAACGCGTTCAATTTGCATTGAAGTTCATACTCGGCACACTGCGATCAAATATGTATATTTGAACATGCAAATTGAACGCGGCATGAACTGGATAGGACTGAACCCGTAGCATGCTGACTAACATGTTACCCTGGTATCTGTGATACTAAAATGGTCATATTTGCGCCATTTCACTCTTCAATTTTGGCAATCTTTTGGGCTAATTCAATCTCCTTTTATTGAAGAGTGAACCAGTTCGACCATCGTGTGTTTCGAAAAATCTAAATTCCTGGAGCTGTATTTCAATATCCGAGACCACAATGTCGTACCAAAGGATCTATGATGCATTTCCCTGTGACATAACATAATAACGACCAAACATGTAGATGCGGCACAAGGTTCTAGTCCTAGGAAAGAAGACACATAGGACTTAATGATGAAGATAAGCGCATGTGAACTCAGAGTCAAATGGGAACCGAGCGGGCACTCTTAAGCAGCAAAAGCTCTAACAGGCAAGTTCAATGCTTTGCCGACCAAAAAATTTAAAGTGTTCAGTTCATTTTTGGCTCACGTTCTGTTCGAATGCAATACTGCTTGAAAGAATAGCCTACTTTATAAGAAGGAGAAACATCTGGTAAAAAGTAAGCAGCTTCAACACCTGAACTTAAATTATGGTTCTTTCAACATTTTAAAAGAAGGAAAACCTTTGATAAAAAAAGATGCAGCTATAACATTCAAACACAGTAAGAACAGCCTATGTTCAAAAGAAGGGGAAATCTCCGATGAATCGTTTTTAAGGAATATGCGCACGCAGAAGTTCGCTGCATTTTACACATTGGTAAGAATGCCAACACTGAATATATGCAAATACCTCAAAAGAACAGCCTATTTTTAATAGAAGGAAAAATCACTCACGGGAGAGTTATTAGTATGCAGATATTATCGTCAAGCCTTTCCGCTTGGTCGTTATACTGTACTATTTGCGGCCACAATACTTACTCTTCCTTCAGAGATTTTTCCCGCTTTTTTAAAAAGGTTGTTCTTTCGAGGTAAATGCATAGATCTTAATTTAACCATTCAACTAGGCTGCCTAGTAAACCTCCTAAGCATTAAAATCAATATAACCCATTCGCCTTAGTGTCATTTGAGGCCTGATATCCTTCGGCATAATGACACAGCACCAACGGGAACGACATTTCGGCAAATGCCACTCCGGGGAATAGTATTCCGGAAAATATAATACCTTGTGTAATACCATTTTTTAAATCATTAAACCCTCAGCTCAGATTCTATAGAGTTCATTATTATGCATATTTCAAGAAGTAGGGCCCATATAGCCGAGGCGGTAAACGCACGGGTATTCAGCATGACCATGCTGAGGGTGACGGGTTCGATTCCCGGTCGGTCCAGGATCTTTTTGTAAAGGAAATTTCCTTGACTTCCTTGGGCATAGAGTATCTTCGTGCCTGCCACACGATATACGCATGCAAAATGGTCATTGGCAGAGGAAGCTCTCAGTTAATAACTGTGGAAGTGCTCATAGAACACTAAGCTGAGAAGCAGGCTTTGTCCCAATGAGGACGTTACGCCAAGAAGAGAGAGAGAGAGATTTCAAGAATTTGCCATGCTTTCCATGTTTTCAGCCTTTTGTTATTTCAGCCTTTTGAAATTTCAGCCTTTTGAAATTTCAGCCTTTTGTTACATATCCATAGTTTCAGCCTTTTGTATTCAGCCTTATGTGCATTCAGCCTTTTGAAATTCAGCCTTATGTTACCATCCCGTGGGGGCTCCTCGAAGTGTAACTAGCTGCCTGCCAACTACTTACCTGTACAAGCTAGCAGCAGCAAGAAACTCCTCGAGCTGGGTCTCAGAGTCGGCTTACTACTGAGTGATCAAGGGGACGCGGACAAAGTATGGAAACTCCGGAATTTTCATGTTCTTTCAACAACATTTATTTGCCCTATTCTGTGGCGTGTGGGTGTGGGGTTCACATTTGGTGTGGAGTGTATGAGAGGCGATCGATCGTTCTTTTACTCATCTAACGATTTCGACTGATATGAGTACTTTGGATTTACTTTGGTCTGGCTTGCAGTCTTAATAAGTTGGTCTACGAATTTATTATCTTGGCTCCAACGTTTCGATCCCGATTTGGATCCCTGAGGAAGATCCAAATCGGGATCGAAACGTTGGAGCCAAGATAATAAATTCGTAGGCCAACTTATTAAGACTGCAAGCCAGACCAAAGTAAATCCAAAGTTCTGTTACTCACTGTTGTACTCCGACGTTGGCCCACACGGTTACGCACGATTGCGATAACCCTACCGTGGGGCCGGAATCTCGCCGCGGGGCGGCTCGGGGATGTCCATTGGTCCGGAATGGCATCGGAATCTGTTCAGCGGCTTTGCTGGGGTCGTTGGCGAATGCAGGCGTCTCCTCTCGTTGACAAAATCGGCACGGCCCAGGACGAGACCGGAGTGACCGTGCCGAGAGAGGCCCTCCTGGGTAATTAGGGCCGGAGGCCCGAGGGATTCGTCCGGATTCGGACAACGGGGTGTCCTTTGCGTTTAGGCTCGGAAGCCATCTTGACTTCCGAGTCGACCCGTGTGAGAACCGTATTTTAAAATACGGCAAGAGGTCCTGATAATTAAATTTACCGTCAGGGTGATCAATTGATCAAAATTTAAAGTAAATTACCTGAACGGTAGTAGGCCGTTGCCCCAGGTCCCGCCATCGGAAAAAGGGTGGGGGGGGGTCGTAGAAACACTACGCGGCACTACTTTAACGATCGCGAAGATCGGTGTGTCTCACACGGACGCCTATATATTTCTGCCCCAAAATGCTTCAATTAGAAGGTGGCAGCGCCCATGGCAAAGAATTTCAGCCATCTCTAAAATAGTCATGCAAAGCCGGATAGCCATACTCTACGCCCTTCAGTTGTAAAAGTTTGGTAGCGGAGTAACCCTCTCAGTCGTGTGGGGTCTTCTGATATATACATAAAAAAACATGAAATTTCTACCAACATTTGGCTCATACAAATAATGAAAATCCTAGGATGTAACCGACAGGTTACAGAAGAGAAATGTTTTTCCATATTTTCGAATAGTACTTGAGCAATATGAAAAATAAAGCTAATGTTAGCAACCAAAAAAAGGTTTTTGTTGCTCTCTTGACTGCTGCTGTTTCTGGGGGTAGTGATGCCTCCCGCCACCCCATGCCATCTTTTACGGGGATGCTACAGAGTTTCTTCCCGTTATTGTTAGAGTCCCTCGTGGATTTTTTACCGGAGTTACTCCTGCGTTTTGCTCAAAGAAATTTTTAGATGTTTTCTACCAGAATGTATCCTAAATTCTCTATAAGAATTTCTATCAGGGTAAATCGTAGAAGTTTTCTCCTAGAACTTCTCTCGGGATTCCTCTTGGAGATTTCAAGCGATTCTTTTCGGTGTTTCTCCTGGGACTTTCTTAGGAAGTTTTCCCAGAATTTCTATCAAAGCTGCTACAGGAATTATTTATTCCTGGGATTTCAGCTAGAGTTTCTCCAAGGATTTCTCAATGAGTTTTTTATGAATTTTCTCCAATATTTTCTCCTGTAATTTCTTCAATAAATTTATGTGAGCTAGAGTCCCTTCCTGGTTTTCTACATGAGTTTCAGCTGAGATGTTTCTTAAAAGTTGTCGTGGGGTTTATTTTGAAGTTTTACCTGAGATTTCTCTCGGAGTTACTTCTAGAACTTCTCTCAGAAGATTGCTTCCGGTGTTGGTCCTGGGATGTCTGTCAGAGTTTTTTTTCTGAATTTACCCTGAACTTTATTTTTTTCCGGAGTGCCTTCTGGTATTTCTACTGGAGTTATTGACGATATTTCTCATTGAATTCTTCCCGTGATTTCTTTCAGTTCCTCGTAGTTGCACCGGTATTCCTACAGTGATCCACCAGAGATTTTTTTTACAGTCTTTCTCTACATTGTTTCCAGAACTCTTCCCGGATTTTTCACCAGGAGTTTTTTCAGGGATTGCTTAACAAATTTTTCAGGATTCTTTTCTTTATTCTCCAGATTTTTTTCCAAGCCTGGGATATTTCGGCTTGCCGCTAAAACACCCAAAAATTTGGCGGGTTTTACCGGGTTTTTTCAGCTTTTTTTCGTTTTTTTTTCTTTTGATATTTCGGCTTGGGAAAGCTAGTGTCGTTTCCCAGCCCAGGAGATAATTCTGATGCAATCCTGAAGAAATTTCAGCAGGAATGCATTTCGATAAAAATTCATAAAGGAGTTTTCGAAGAAATCTTCAATTAATTTCTTTAAAAATATCTATGTAATTGTATTTTTGAAGGAATCGCAGGGATTTTTTTTGCAGAAATTTCTGGAGGTACTTCAGAAAAACATTTCGGGAAACTCTTGGTGAAACACCAAGAAAAAAATGTTGAGAAACTTTAGAAGAGTATGGTATGTGGGGGCAAGATGGGTCAGGGGGCAAGATGGGTCAGTACCGTTTTCAACCGTACTATATATTTTTTGAATCTTTCAATAATTTTCCCAGATGAACGAAGTGGATACACAAAAAAGTGATATATTGTTTTGAAAATTCTTTACGTTCCTTGCACAGAAAAAAATAACATATTTTTTCGTTATACTCCTTATGCTATACATTCCATATAACTACGTGTATTGTGTAGACGGGGCAAGATGGGTCACCCTAATTTTTCGGTATGTTTGCATAGTTTTTGAAAATGTTTTATTCTTCATTGAAAGGCTATTCTGTGACCTACATTATCGAAGCAATTAGAGCACTGAGAGTTTGTGAAACTATTTTTGAAATTTTCCTACAAAAAATATAGGTTTTCAAAGTCGGTTCATGGCTACCTGAACAAAAATCTTCTAGTTCTGAGAATAATCTACCGATATGTTTCAACACTTTTTTCATGTAAACTTTACGTCTGTGAAGCTTAGATGTATAGAGAAAAAATAGAAGATATAGTATTTTTTGTTTGAGAAAAATCGAGTTTTCTAATAGCTGACCCATCTTGCCCCCGTAGAAATGAGGTGGGGCAAGATGGGTCATGATTTGAAAATTGCTTGTCAAAAAGCAGGTTTCAAACTTTATGACCTTTCTATACTTTTATATCATAGCTGACTAGTGTATCTGAGAGTCGTGGTAGAATACAGAGAAATGCGATTTATATTCAGACAGTTATAGGGGTCCATTTCTTAGGTGACCCATCCTGCCCCCACTTACCATACCTGAAGATATCATCCAATAGAGTGCTTGGAAGATTTTCTTTAAAAAATCCTAGGGAAATTTGGAAAATCTCTTAAGAAATTTCCAATGGAACTGCTAGTTGACATTCCTATAGAATCTATACAGGCTTCTGTAGGAATCAGTGGAGAAGTTGCTGTCAGTATCACTGATAGTAATAATGCAAGAATATCTGGAGGATTTTTTGCGGGGGTTTCTGGGTGAAGCAATAATAAATACTGGAGACATTTCCTTAAAAAAAATCCCGGAAGAGTTCGTGAAAAAATAGCTGTTCGAATTCCTGAAGGAATATTTTCAGAAAAAACACTGCTGAAATAATTTTAAAACAATCCTTAAAATAATTTCTGAATGCAAAAATTAACCAGCAGAGAGCTAAGAAAATCTCAATTTTAAAGGCATAAAAATCTGAAAACTCTCCTTCACAGAGATTTCCTGAAGGAAACTCTCAGGAAGAATTTCTGAAATATTCTCAGGCAAAGTTTCAAAAAACTTCCTAAGCGAATTCTTGCAGAATTTTATGAAAAAATATTAAAGGGAACCCTGGAGAAATGTATTAAAGATTCGCTGGAAGAATTTTAGAATCCTTGGAAGATTTTATGAATGAATTCCTGGAGTAATTTCAAAAAGATATCCATGGAATAATTTCAGAATGAATCCATAGATGACTTTCAAAAGGAGACATTTTTAAAGAAAGCCCTGGAAGAATTTAAAAAAAAAGCTTTGTTAGGGTGTCTACTACCTGGAAAACCCTGGAAAACCGGGAATCCTCAGGGAATTTTATTTAACAGGGAAAAACCTGGAATACTCAGGGAATTTCTTGAGTACTCAGGGAAATTTTACTCCGATAAAAAAAAACATTGGGCCGTATGAACCTGGTAGGGTAAGTGTACCAATTATGGCTATAGTACCAATTATTCGCCATAGTTGATTTTCATCCTTTAACGATGTTAATCAACAATAAAAAAATGTGAACAACGGATCATGTTCACATAAGATGGTTACATTCATTTAAACTCCACATTTTGCTCAAAAAATGGTAGAAATAAATCATGTTCCTTAAAATTTCGGCTTCTTTGCACCCTTTTTCGCCATAGTGTACCAATTATGGCTAATCCTATAAGAAATGAATGCAAATACATGTAGTGCGAAAAGGAACCGAAGTTAAAAAATGTAGCCATAACTGGTACAGGGTCCCTTTCATTGGCACACGCTGTAATAAATACTCAAAGTATTTTTGGCTCCATTTCTATATTTTTCCTGTAAAGTATAGACACAAAGCTTTCTTTCAACATATTGATGACATTCGTTGGACTTCTTGTTATTTTTGTACGAATACGTTTCGTTATGTAGTGCCATAATTGGTACAGGCACCCTAGTAAAAATCGACATAGAAATTTCGCTACAAGGATTAATTCCGTCAGAATTTCTTTCTGGAACTTCTTTAAAATACCTCCTGGAATGTCTCCCAGGACTTCTTATAAAATTTCTTCCGCATTTTGACGCTATTTTTCTTGGTATTCCTTTTTGATTTTTTTTTCCGGAAAGGTATACTTCCGGATTCCTTCCAGGATTCCTGAACTCCAACCGATTTCTCCTGTGTTTGCTCAAAGAAATCTTCGTAGGATTTCTACAAGAATTTATCCCGAATACTCTATACGAATATCTTTCTTTCGGCACTCCTCACGGAAATTTTACCCGATTCCTTCCGGTGTTCCTCTTGGGACTTCCCCAGAAGATCTTCACAGAATGTCTTTCAGAGTTGCTAAAGGAGTTATTCCTGGGGTTTCTACTAAAGTTCCTCCAAGGGTTTCTGAAGGAGTTTTCACGAATTTACTGCAAGAGTTCCTCAAGAGATTTCTTTCATTTTTTTCCTGTGATATCTTCAAACCATTGCTTTGGGCTTTCTTCGAGATTTTCTTCCTGCTCTCCTACAGGAATTTGTTAAACGTTTTCGCGAGGTTTATTTTGAAGTTTTACCTGAGATTTTTCTCGGAATATCTCCTGGAACTTCTCTCAGAAGATTCCTCCCGATGTTGGTCATGAGATGTCTATCAGAGTTTTTTCTTAATTTACCCTGGATTTTCTCCTAAGATTTTTTTCCAGAGTGCCTTCTGGGATTTCCATTCTTTCAGAGCCAGGCTGTTTCTTGTAGTTGCACCGGATTTCTTGCAGTGATCCACCTGAGAGTTTTTACAAATATTCTGTGCATTATTCCCAAAATTCTTCCCGGAATCTTTACCAGAAATTGTCCCGAGATTCTGGATACTTCTTTAGGGATTTCTCCCAAAGTAATTGCAGGGATTCTTCTACGTGTTTTCCTAAGAATGTCTCCTGAGATAACTTACGAAATACCTTATAGGAAATTCATGGAGAAATATTCGAGGGAATTCAAAAAAAAAACTTGCGAGAAACTCCGCAAAGTGTTATTGGAGAAATCTCGACAGGAACTTCAGGAAAAACCTGAGAAAAAAAATGAGACATCTCGAAAAAAGTTCTAGGTAGTAGTAATCTCGAGAAGAAATATTAAGGACATCCAAGAAGGAATTCTGAAAATCTCATGGAATCCTGAAAGCAGCTGCGGACGAATATCGGAAAACTATCGGTAAAAATCCAATAGTTTATGGATAGCTGTCCCGGAAAACCACTAAAAAAGATATGGACACTGGCTTCAGCCGGCGGCTGTACTGATTGAACGAAACTTAACACGGAGTGGCTACGGATAAAAAGCTATTCTCGTGAAAAATTTCATCGCTCGGAGCGGGAATCGAACCCTCATCCACCCGGACTCTAACCGCATGGCTACGAGGTTCAACCAATGACATTCTTGAAGAAACTTTGAATAGTTTTGGATTTATCTTCAGGAGGAATCCAGTGAGAATCTCTAGAAGTATATCGGAAAATCTTTGCAAGAAATATCGAGACGTACTCAAACAGATATCTCGTGTGAAAGAATCCTGCGGAAAGCCAGAAAGAAACTTTGGAAGTAATTCCAGGAATTATGCTCAGAAATCTTGAAAGAATTTTTGAAGAGTAAGGGAACTTTCATATTTTCGGCAGTTTTGTTCTCTTCGTCATGTTTTTTTTTTTTTGAAACCTGTTGAACTCAGAGTTGGCATCAAATCCTTCCAAATCAAGCTGAATATAATCAAGTTTCAGGCAATTTGGCCGGCATAAATCGCTCATTACGAATAGAACAAACCTGCCGATGATACCCTAAGTTACCCTTTATAATTTTTAGAAAATTTGGGTTATTTTTAGAATTATAAACTTTCAAAATTTCATCTGGAAAAACCTGGAAAACTCAGGGAATTTTATTTTGAGTTTTGAATAGACACCCTGTTTGTAGATTTTTTCCCCTTGAAGATTTTTTAAGGAATCCCTTTTAGGATTATCATTAAGGCCGCACGGGACGACGTGTAATTTTTCCTGTCTTCCCTCTCTTTCTAACAATTTGCCTCGCGATTTTGAAGAAGCAAATATCAATTTCCACTGCACTGACGTAGCTGAAACTTTAGTCGATTGTGCACCACAAATGAGTAAATCTGCATTAACATGTCTAAAGGGTCTAACTCGTTTTGTAAACAAACATTGTTTCTGTCGCTGTAGGGCTCATCTCGATCCACCCACGCATCTGGGGGCCGTTATCGGAAAGAGCGAAGTTAGATCTTTCTGATAACGGCCCCCAGATGCGTGGGTGAATCGAGATGAGCCCTACAGCGACAGAAACAATGTTTGTTTACAAAACGAGTTAGACCCTTTAGACATGTTAATGCAGAAATGAACGATCAAATTTCTAGTCAATAATATGAAGTAGAAGTTGAGATTTGCATCTTACTAACAACAGAGCAATTGCGGACGATTCAACCACCGTCCCGTCCGGCCTTAAGAATTCCTGAAATAATTCTTTAAAAAAAAGTTAAAAGATTTGCTTTTAAGAAACGCTTTGCGAAATTTCGGGAAGAATTTGGAATTTTTGATTTCCTGAAAGCAATTGCTGGAATTTCTTTTTGATGATGGGAAACGATGTTCTGAAGGTATCCATGGAACAATTTTGGAAAGAATCCATGCTAGGATTTATCAGAGTTCTTTATTTTCTGAATGAATCTTAAGCGAACATCAAAAAAAAATAGGAATGAATCTTGAAGGAATTCTCACAGGTATTATAGAATGAATCTATGGCAGAACAACTAAAGATTTCAAGGAAGGCTTTCTAAAGGAGTCACTGTAACATTTTCTGAAGAAATCAATGGAGGAATTGTTGAAGAAATTCGTTAATGATTTGCTAAATCTTTCGTGTAATTTCTGGAACAATCTCTTGAAAGATTTTTGAAGGAATTCTTAAAGGAATCCTGATGAAATTCATGGAATGGAAATTCTGAAGAAAATTTCGCGGAAGATGGAGTAAAGTTTTCTTGACACTGGAAAGAAGATTTTTTACAAAGCAAAACATTTTGAAAAAGGCTCAGGTTACTTCTTAAATTAACATAGTGCCGCCAAATTATGAAGAAATTTCTTTTCCATGATTGAAGCTTCTCAAGAGACATACTTGCCGCGAAATCGCTATAATAGTGGATACGCAAAATCATCATTGCCCCCCAATATCAGGATCCTGGGTCCGCTAGTGTCCAGTATTACGATGTGCTTTTTTGTCGGTGAACATTATGGCTCAGACCTTGTGATTTTTTGATATCTGCACCATAGTAATTGGAAGTCATTTGAACTATCGTAAACCGGAGGATAAATACTTGTAATCGTCGGGTTTCATGCTAGGTAGATAGTTGCATACCAACCTGAAAACGTTAGGGCTGTCACTAAGGTGGCCCAGATTGATATGAAAAAAAAAGTCTTACCTTCTGAATCTGTTATTTTAGACTCCCAGAATCTACGTTCAAAATTTGAGCAAAATCTATTAAGGGGGCGCTCAAAACGCTTGAAGTTTGTATGGGAAAACTTGGCCAAATGTATGCAGAAATTTTAAATTTTCAAATTTTGCCGCTAGGTTCAATAAATAAACCCTTTGATATTTTTGTAGGTAACTATATGCCAAAGAACTTTGTCGAAATGCGAAGTGATCCGACGGCTGTGAAAATAGACAAAGTGAGGCGAAGTATTGAGATTCAATTTTTGATATTTTTCCTTTACATGTACCTACTGGAAAAACAACAATAATGTCTTGCTTCACTTTACAGGGTATAACTTTTTACACAGACGTCGGATCACTTTGCGATCTTCGACAGAGTTGTTTGACATATAGTCACCAACAATAATACCAAAGAGTTTGATCATTGAACGCTTACAGCGCCACCTAGCGGCAAAAATCGAAAATTTCAAATTTCTGCATACATTTGGCCAAGTTTTCCCATACAAACTTCAAGCGTTTTGAGCGCTCCCTTAGGCTTAACCGATTTTGCTCAAATTTTGAACGTAGCTTCTGGTAGTCCAAAATAACTGATTCGGGAGGTATTTTTCAAAATTTTTGTTTTTCATATAAGTGTGGACCACCTTAGATGTCATTATTGTTCGGTACAGGATCAATAAAGCAACTCTTCTTATCTGAACGAATATCAAGAGGGTTTCGACTGGATGTTTGATCGATCTTTTGGGTGGCTTTCTCAGTCTTTAAGCCGAGAACGAAATGTTTCCTACTCTCCCGACGTTTCGGCCGAAGGGTTTTGGCCTTTCTCAAGGGTCGTAGTGTCTATCGTCTCCCGTGTATATAGTTGCCTAACCATTTGTGTTTGGCCTGCCTTTTCATTACCTGTTGTTTTTTAAAGGTTTTTTAATATATTTAGTTTTGATTGGACTTCACAGCACTGGTAACGATCGTTTCAAAAATTTTTGAAACGATCGTTACCAGTGCTGTGAAGTCCAATCAAAACTAAATATATTAAAAAACCGTTCTTGACTTAAAGACTGAGAAAGCCACCCAAAAGATTGAACGAATATGGGTAAATCGAAGGTAGCGTCGAATTTTCCCAACACAACCCATGGCAGGCGCTTTATTCCCAAATTAATTCTCCTTAATACCGGTTTCGCATACACTTTCCTTGTGACCGAGGCCATGCAACTACAGTAAGGACCCGATTTTGTCAGCCCCATTTTGCGACAAACTTTTTGTTCTCATTATCTTACGGTCACATTTTAAGCAATTTATTAATATTTATCATCAAACTACAGCTGAGACGCAGAACATAAAGGAATAAAAAGTTTGAAAAACTGCTTAAGTTTTTTAAGAGAGCAAAAAATGTGTTCCGAAAAGGGGCTGACAAAGTCGGGTCACTTATGTATTATTTTAAAACTTGCTTTTAGTCCAAAAACGAGGATAGTGTGGATGATAAATAAGTATGTTCAATTCACAATCAACTGACATGAATCCCTTCATATGTTTCGTGTTTACCTAGCGTCACCCACCACACTGTATAAAACCATCCCGTTTCCTCAACGTTCTGTTCCGCTCCTAAGTTTCAAAGTCCCTCCAAGTTCATATTTTTTCCAAGTGCAAAAAACACCAAGGCCACGAAGCTTCAAAGATTTAGAAGAATTTTCCTTAGCAACCGCAGTATGCAGTGCCGTATAATATCTATAGCCGCAAGGAAAGGAACACTCACTTGCTTTTTTCTCAGCTCAGAAGCATGCTATCAAAAAACAGTGCATGAATGACTTTTACCTAGTCGAAAGTTTGTCGAAGAAAGTAAGGACATATCAAAATCGTCAAACTTCTAAATTACCGCCAGGTTTATCTATTTGGAGAATTCCATTAGAAACTCATCTCAAATTTCGGTTCTGAAAATTCATGCGGCTGTAGGTATATGATCATCCGCATGATTTCTAGAAATCTGGAATCATGTTTAGTTTAGTCGAATTCTGAAAGTTTTTTGAACCTTGAAAAATCAGAAATTATTAAGGAATTTAATTTTCCTAATTGTGTAGAAATCCTGTCAGAAACAAGATTTGTCTCAGTTGTGACCAAGGGTGTGACATTACACCAAGAAAGAGAAGAAGTAATTTGTAATTTTATTGAAAACGATAACCTGCTAGTATACACTTTATATTATCAATTAGGGGGATTAGGGGCATAATGGACACGCTAAGCAAATGAGTAAGTTAGGCCTGTATAACAGAGAAAAACTTAACATATTATCAGTTGACTTACAACTTTAGCTTGATTCTTACGTATTTCAATCATTTACAGCAGGTAGGATGTCTTTATTGTGAAGAAGAATATAATTGTAAACCGTGTTTTTTAGCGCTGGCGGGAAAAGTACGGGACAAAATGGACACTCATCTGGGTATAATGGACACCTCAGCAGATTTTATGCTAATTCTTTAATTACATCGACCAGTTAAGTAATTTACCTACGGAGATCAATACCACAGATATAATAGGCCATATGTATAAAGTTGAGTAAATACTCTTTACCAAATCTATGTGAAGTCGTGGAGCAAATCTCTGTGAAACTTCACAGAGATCTGAGTAAAGAGCATTTACTCAGCTTTATTCATATGGCCTAATACTCCCTATTAGACGAGTTTACATTACATCGAAGTTAATTCAATAAACTTTAGGCTAAAATAATCGGATTGATTTTTTCCAAACTCTCTAAAACGCCTAACAATATGCAATGCACGTACATTCATTCGTAGTTGCCACTGGCCAGTGTTCATTTCACTCCGAATCGACTACAACATTGAAATTTCTATTTATGAGTAAAATCTGATCAAAAATAAAATGCTTCATCCATTGTTGAATCTGTGTATACTTGGGGATAAAGTAACAATTCCCTTGTTTTTATGGTGGACCCACTCAAATGCTCGTAATACCTTACTTTTTTGCTGCTTCAAAATCACCATCAATTTCAATGATATTTTGGTTATTTTGGAGAAATATAAATGGCACTTTAAAAAATAGAACAATGACTTGTTCCCTTACACTTATGCATTAAAAGTTTAACATAAAATTCAGCGGTTTCGGTAAAAACAGGTGTGTCCATTATGCCCCGATTTCCCCTAAGTTGATAATCGGAGTTTTTGACTAGCGAAATTGATTTTTTCTCCAAATTCATGCATTGGACCTAACTTCGGAAGTGGTGCGCTGTATAGGTAAATCCAACGGAAGCTAACGATCCTTCCGCATCTGGTGGCAGGAATGAGAACCCTATGAAAAACGTGGCTCCGCTAAAATTTTCCATGGCGCAGCATAGGAAAAGTGCACTTCTTTCACTTTTTCGTATCGAATTCCGCATCGTAGAGAAACAAACGAGCACTTTTCGGAAAGAAAATTTGATTCTCTTTCAGATGTGCTTAGATCCGGTAGATACTTGCGAACAATTTATGTGATTAATTTGAGGAGCTCTTGCTATGCCTCCGGCGGGCGATCTTCCGGATTTTTTGTTAGCTGGCCAATCCGGTATCTGTCGGCATGGGCATCAAGAATGATGATAATGGAAGCCATTGCAAATGGAAAATAGCAACTTCTAGAGCAAAAAATGAGTAAAATTTGACGACAAAAAATTTACTTTTTTATGTAAACAAACGATTTTCCCCTTATCTCACCAAGCGCCTCTACAATTGGGGGTCATCTGAAGTAGCCTATAGTATACCTGAACCTGATACGCTATTCGAGAGTTCGAAGGTACGCTGCTGCCACCTGGAAAAAGTTTACTGTATGCGTGAAGGACCAATTTTTTAGCATGGGGAAGCATAGGACGTCAGTTTTCAAATGCTTCTAAAAAATTCAAAACAATATTTAATTAAAAGCGGGTTGTTGTACGTGATGAGAAATTCAATTAGCAAACTTTTTAGCAATAATTTTGATTAAAAAAGTTTTTCTTAGATAAGATACTGATTGTGTTAAAAACGAAGATTCTTTACCCGTACATCAATTTGTTTTTAATTAAATAATGTTTTGAATTTTTTAGAAGCATTTCAAAATTGACTTCCTATGCTTCCCCATGTTAAAGAATCGGCGCTTCACGCACATGATCAACTGTGGTTATTTGCTTCGTAGTCCTCAATTCTTCATTACACCAACGAACCTAACCTCAAAATGATTGACAAATCTCAGGTCATTTTGACAGATGTATAATGAGCATGAAAAGGACGGCAACAAGATCGATAAAGTAGAATACATTATCCGTCTTTTTCGTGCATGTGTGTGGTCTGTCAAAATGACCTGTGAATTTTCAAACATTTTCATGACTAGCTTTGTTGGTGTAATGAAGAATACACGGTGTTCAATAAGTTCGAATACACAGTAAAATTCAATTTATTTCCCATCTGTAATTCAGATTTGCAAAGTTAATGTACTAATTGAAAGCTCACATTATACTGAGGGCCTGTCCATAAACTACGTAGACTCTTAGGGGGGGACGGGGGGGTCTGGCCAAAGTCTACGCTCCATACAAATTTCGAAAATTTTGTATGAACAAAAGTCTACGAGGGGGGAGGGGGGGGTCTGAGATGGCCGAAAAAAAGTCTACGTAGTTTATGGACAGCGCCTGATCAAATACAGTATATGTTTTGAAATAAACTATCCTTTATCCTTTTGTAATATGTAATTGCAAATGTGTCTCAAGTTCCTTTCGGCCGGCACGCACGTCTGTCATTTGTATTTCGTCTAGTCTTTTGTTAAGTTAAATCAAATTAGGTTGTTTTCTTCAGCATTAGTGGTAGCAACTATGGCCATACGAAATAATCTATAAGATTCAGATTGGGTGAAGTACGGACTCATTTTATTTTAATCTTTAAAATTGCTAAAATTGCCGCTGTACCTGTTTTAATGATTTTTTTTTGTCAAAAAGCAAAGCTGCGTTATATCTCAGTTTAATCCATGATTATCTTTTCCAAAACTTGATTACATTCCTATTGTGGCAAATTTTAACCAAAATTGGCTTTATATACATAATGTATTTATGCCTGTTTCATAGATTTTTTAAGCACATTTTGACTAAACTTGCAAATTTATCACCATATCATCACTGAAATAGCAGTGTAAAGCTTTGGTCTATTAATTTAGTTATTTTAATTTAGTATAGTGAGGTGTAAACTCAAAAGTCAACGTTTTAGACTTCTGTAGCTTGAGCAACTTATCGAAAATTATTCCAGCGTGCTGGAGCTAACAAACTTTAGATACATCTAAGGCTTATAAAAAAAGTAGAAAAAGATTTTATTCAAAACCATATGCTATATTTGATCAGTGTTATATGACCTTTCAATAAATACATTTACTTTGAAAATCTGAATTACAGATGTGAAATTAATGCCAAGTTATATGGTGTATCCGAACTTATTGAACACCGTGTATAGCACATCCGAAGTTAGGTCCGAAACATGGATTTGAAGAAAAATCCGTTTTCGCTAGTCGAAAATTCCGGGTGTAAAATATGAGGTTAAAGAAGCGTTAGTTCACACTAATCTTGCTCAATGGTAATAAACAAAGGTTTGCAACTGAATAGTTGTATAAGAATAATGAATAACTTTTGTACTGAATAAATATTGATCCAAAAGCTTACAGCACAATCTCGCTAATGGTAAACGTTTGAGCCGTTAATTTTTAACCAGTACGATCAAATTGAAACGTCATCACCGCGCTACCTCGTAACACCAGTCATTATTATCCCATCATCAACAATCATCGAACCGGCAAAACATGCCGCTCCTTCTTTCTATCGCTTTTTTCGTTTTTATTTTCGGAGCCCTCTTTCTTCATTGTTCTTTTGGCCAAATTTTTATTACCTAATCCCGTATAGAAAAAGGTATACACGCGCAGGAAGATTCACCACAACACGACACACACGGAGGAACCCTGACTGACCGGCCTGTGCTGCTGGATGGGGATCTACCTATCATGCCGTGTGTTGGTTCTATCATTCGTCGTCGGTGTCGTTTAAGACACATTGTGCGATGGTATGGACACTTATTTCCCAACGCGACCAGCCATACACTTTTGAACCATGCTCGCACTTGGGTCATTCCACGGCCAATTGGTAAAACAATTGGCACACGTTATGAATAAAGCCTGTATGTATCTGTTATAATCACCAAATTGTATGGTTATTCGAATAGTACTTTCAACAGTGCAGTCGGAAGAATAATGTTTGTACTTTTCCGAATTGACATGGAATGACCGTTTAAGGCGGAAGCTCGCATGTGTGTGCGACTGTTCGGGTGATACCTATTCTATACTTCTCGACTCTTGAGCCGTTCCATTTCTATTTCTACCCTCGATCAGCGAACATCGCTTCGTTTTAGTGAGCCTAAGACAAGTCCTGATTTTGGATGTTTTGCCTCTTGCCACCGTCAGGTTCTGTCCGGAGATTCGGTCATCATCCGTGGCCAACCGAAAGGAGGACCCCCACCGGAGAAGCAGATCAACTTTTCCGGAGTGATTGCCCCGAAGCTCGCCCGCCGACCAACTAACAATTCCACGTGAGTTTACTTGAAGGGAGATGGTGTGATAGAGGACCTAACCTCACTTTCCCCCTTTTGCGGATTTTACAGGGAGATTACCAAGGACGAACCGTACGCCTGGGAAGCCCGCGAATACCTGCGTCAGCGACTGATCGGCCAGGAAGTTTACTTCTTCGCCGAACGTCCGCCGAATGCCACCCGCGACTATGGCTACGTGTGCCTTGGAAAGGATCCGGCCACCTCGGAGAACATCGTCGAATCGATCGTGTCCGAGGGTCTGGTCAGTGTGCGCCGAGAAGGTGTCCGCCAAACGCCCGAGCTAACCCGCCTCTGTGAGCTGGAAGACGCCTCCAAGGCCGCCCGCAAGGGAAAATGGAGCGATTCACCCTCGTCCGACCACGTGCGGAACATCACTTGGAACATTGAGAACCCCAAGGCCTTCTTCGACCATCACGATGGTAAGCCAATCAAGGCCATCATCGAGCATGTTCGGGATGGATCAACGGTGCGTGCTTTCCTCCTGCCTGAATTCCAACATGTTACGCTGATGATGTCTGGCATCCGGTGCCCCGGTTTCAAGTTGGATCTCGACGGAAAACCGGACGCCACGGCCGAAGTGCCATTCGCGGAGGAAGCTCGGTACTTTGTGGAATCGCGACTGCTCCAACGGGAAGTTGAAATCCGGTTGGAATCGGTGAACAATTCCAACTTTGTCGGAACAATCATCTTCCCCAAGGGCAACATCGCCGAAGCCCTACTCAAGGAAGGTTTCGCCAAGTGCGTCGAGTGGAGCATGCCCTACGTCAAGGAAGGCGTTGATCGTCTTCGAGCCGCCGAAAAGCACGCCAAGGCCAATCGCCTCCGACTGTGGAAGGACTACCAGGCCCCCACCGCTGCGTACAACAGCAAGGACAAGGACTTCACCGGAAACGTGGTCGAGGTGTTCAACGGCGATGCCATCATGGTCAAGATTAGCAACACCGTGTCCAAGAAGGTATTCCTGTCCAGCATCAAGCCTCCACGTGAAGCCGCCCGTACTGCCGATGAGGAGGGAAATCTGCCACCTCGCCCGAAGGGATCCCGCCCTCTGTATGATGTTCCGTGGATGTTCGAGGCCCGTGAGTTCCTGCGCAAGAAGCTGATTGGCAAGAAGGTGCACTGCTCGCTGGACTACGTGACACCGGCCCGCGATAACTTCCCCGAGAAGTGCTGCTACACCGTGACGCTGTCCGGAGCGTGAGTATTGCCTTTTTGTTTTATAATGGGGTGAATAAGTATCCATCACATAGGTTATAGGCTTCTTCCTTTGATGGGAAGTCTTATGATTAAGTGGTGGTATAGCAAACGAAGCAGTCGCTCGAGACTCTAAGGGCGAGGCAGGTTCATGCCATTGCTCGCTCTTACCAATGATCCGATACAAAACTAACGTCCGACGATTCTTTGTATTTGAACTGAATTTTCATTTCCGATACTAATCGACATTTTCTTCCAACAGCAACGTAGCGGAAGCCCTGGTAGCCAAGGGATTGGCCACCGTGATCAAGTACCGCCAGGACGATGACCAACGCTCGGTGCACTACGATGAACTGCGTTCCGCCGAAACGCAAGCCATGAAGCAGTTGAAGGGCGTGCACGCCAAGGATGACATTCCCTCGCACCGCATCAACGACCTGACGGTGGACCATTCCCGCATCAAGCATCAATACCTGCCCTCGTGGCAACGTGCCCTGCGCACCGAAGCCATTGTCGAATTCGTTGCCAGTGGTTCCCGGTTCCGAATCTACTGTCCCAAGGATAGCTGCCTGGTGACATTCCTGCTGGCCGGTATCTCCTGCCCCCGATCATCCCGACCTGCCCTGAGCGGAGTTCCGGCCCAGGAAGGAGAACCCTTCGGCGACGACGCCCTCCAGTTCAGCAAGGAGCGAATCCTCCAGCGGGACGTCAGCGTCAAGATCGAAACAACCGACAAGGCGGCCACCAGTGTGATCGGATGGCTGTGGACCGAAAACAACGTCAATCTGTCGGTGGCCCTCGTCGAGGAAGGTCTGGCTTCGGTGCACTTTACTGCCGAGAAGACGGAACACTACCGCGCTCTCAGCGAAGCCGAAGCCCGTGCCAAGGCCAAGCGGAAGAACATCTGGAAGGACTACGTGGAAAAGGTCGAAGAGGACAACAAGGAGAACGAAGACGAAAAGGATGATCCTGCTGCCCCGGCCGATCGCAAGGTCAAGTACGAGAATGTGGTGGTCACGGAAGTGACCCCGGAACTGCACTTCTACGCCCAGCATGCCGACCAGGGTGCCAAGCTAGAAGAGCTGATGACCAAGCTGCGCCAGGAGTTCCGTGCAATGCCTCCGGTCACCGGTGCGTACAACCCTCGACGAGGCGATATGTGCGCGGCCAAGTGAGTACAGATTTGTGGTCAAAAAGTAGATCGGAACTTCAACACAAATCTTCTCTCTCCAACAGATTCTCGGAAGACAACGAATGGTACCGTGCCAAGGTCGAGAAAATCGAAAAGGGTGGCAACGCTTCCATCCTGTACGTCGACTATGGCAACCGCGAGGTAAGATGTTTGTCCACTCTTTGTTCCCGCCATTTTCCGCAAGTACCTTAGATCCATTTCTGTACCACCAAAAGAAATGCTTGAGTCATATGCTTGCCAGAGTAAACCGAAGAAGATCATGATCAGCCCCTAAGCCGCCCTGTCAGCTCCGCACGCACTCCAAACCACGTTGTCTAAGGCCGTCTCTCCTCTGTCTCAACAGCCGAAGCAAGCTCCAAACCGCCTCACACGCCACCAGCCCGGCACGTTTTGTGTCCGGTGCGTCCCTCGGTGTGTTTGTGTGTGCCCGGAAGCTTCGCCGAGGTTGACGAATAGTGGGGAGACTTTAGGCAGTGGGTGTGCCACGGTGAGCCATGTTCGATTGTAGCTGATGGATTTCAAACAGTTCCTCCCTCTCATCCTTCACTCAATCAACACCCCCACAAGATCAACTATTAATCCTCGTTAAATTGTCCTCATCAAACGCAGACCGTTCCGACGACCCGCCTAGCAATGCTGCCGCCTGCCTTCGTTTCGGACAAACCGTACGCGCACGAGTACTCGCTGGCGCTGGTGGTCCTGCCAACCGACGAGGAAGACAAGGCCGATGCCCTCAAGGCGTTCGCCCAGGATGCGCTCAACAAAACCCTGCAGATGAACGTCGAGTACCGGTGAGTGTCTGTTGTTCAAACCCGCCGATACAATCGGCAATAATGCCAAAGGACTGGCGAATCCCAAGCCACGTTCTTCTAGATTATTGCCTACAGCAAAACCAGGTTGTTACCGCTTGCGGTTTCACCGGACCGACCTTTCGAAGCGTGTCTGCGCCAAGCACCATTGCCCCGGCAGTCATCGCCTTAAATAGGTTCAACACCTCTACTTCAAGTTTTGAAAAATATTTCATCCGTCCTTAAGAATCAGTGAATTAATTATCTATTCTTCTATTGTTTCTCCCTCGGACAACAGTGTCAGCGGTGCCGAACATGTGACTCTCGTTGACCCTGCCACCAAGGCCGACCTCGGCAAGGAGCTCATCAACGACGGTTTCCTGATTGCCGAAAAGAACAAGAAGGACCGCAGACTGCAAAAGCTGGTAAGTTTCTCTCGTAAGGATGACAACCTATATAAATACATATCCCATCATGTATAGGTTATATGGTTTCCCCCAAAATCAGTATGGGGGCATCCATTAAGTACGTCACGCTAAAATTGAGAATTTTCGACCCCCCTCCCCCCTTCGTACGGGTTTTTCCTATATTTAATACATTGCTTGTCACACTTTCACAAACCCCCCCTCCCCCCTTGGACCGTGACGTACTTAATGGATGGCCCCTATGAAACCGTATGATTGATTGATGGTATAGCAAACCTCAAATCTAGCGAGACTCTAAGGCAATCGGTTCAGCAACCCTCAGCGATTGTCTTACCAGGGCTTAGATACATCACATCATCGTTGAATCGCTGTCTTTCAATGAAGTACATTCGTAGCCACATCTCACTCATTCATTTTCCCATTCTTCCTGAAACCAACAGATCAACGACTACAAAGAAGCCGAGCAGTCTGCGCGCAAGAACCGCAATGGCATCTGGCAGTACGGTGACAGCACCGAAGACCAGGCCGGCGAATTCGGCCTTAGCCGTTAATCGGCTCTGCGGCCCTGCGCCCAACTAATCGATGATCACACCTGCCCTTCAAGAAAAAAAATATATAACATATATTATTACAATTATTATCGAGAAAACAGAAAATCCCACTATATAATTGCGAGGAAAGAACACACACACAGAGAAGCAGACAAAATCAATCTAATTAAGATATTATTCCAGTTTATATATTATTATTTTTTCTCCCGGATCGATAGAACCACACAAAACTTCCAAACATCCACTAGTTAGCCGGAGAACAAGAACAGAGAGAGATAGAAATAAAGATCCGACAGCAGCTCCCCATAGTGTAGTACATAATCCAAGTAGTCCAGATAGGTCCACGAATATCGGAAACACAAGAGTCACCTCTCGTCACCAACCGTAGCAGGCGGCGATGATTTCAGGGAAAACCAATAGTGCAACAACACAGAAAACCGAAACAATCATCCATGGTTTTTCACCCAAAACCGGTAGCGCAACAGTTTTAGAAGACGCAGAACACACACGTAGTAGACAAACAAACACGACACGATGTATAACGAAGCAGGCAGGCTGCTGCTGCTGCGCGGTGGCGGTGGCATGCATTTTAGGACGGACAGTTTACATCCAAGTAGGTCTCAGCTCTTTTGTCTAGCCCCCAGAGTTCCCATCTTCTACCGCGACGGACGACCCCGATATCTAGCCTGAAAGACGCGCCCGTACTAGTATCATAACAGGCGAAAGACTGTTTTACTCATTACCTAGTTGAAAGCGGATAACTAAATGCCCCTCCCAGCAGAACACACTAATTAACGCACGTTTAATTATTGTAAAATCACACAGCATACGTATGTAGAGATCGGACCGGAAAGTGGAACAGAAGTAGAGCTTGTTAACAAATTATTGTCTTTATTTTTTTTTATTTTCTGCATTTTTGCTTCCTTTAAGAAAATTATTAAGGCTTCTTAATGTTATAATGGTGGAAATAAATTTTGTGAAACTTTTTTTGTCGAACTTTGGTGTTTTTATTTCTGTTTTAACCGTCTTCAACATTTTTTTACAGCTAAGTATTGCAAACACAAGACAAAAAATAACTATAACTATGCTATAAACGATCACCGTGCTGGAAACTCCTCTTTCAGCTCGTCTATTTGATTGTGGGTGAGTACCAAAGAGAACAGACAATTCAAGTCCCATATGAATGTTGTTCAATCCGGAGACGGCGGGTTCGATTCCCGTTCCGGTCGAGAAAATTATCTCAACACTCTGGGCATAGTGTATCATTGTGCTTGCCTCAAAATATAAAAATTCATACAAAATGGCAGGCAAAGAAAGCCCTTCAATAAAAGATATTATAGTAATATATACTATAATATATACTATACTATAATAATATACTATAATATCTTTTCCTTCAATTAATAACTGTGGAAGTGCTCAAACACAAAAATCTCAAAAAACATTCTAAAAGTTTTACCGAGAGGTTAGTTTTGGGTATTCCTACCAAAACTTCGTTTGAATTTCAAATAGAGCTTCATCCAGAATTTCCCGTAGATTTGTGACAAGGTGTTCCTCGGAAATTCCTCCAGGAGTTTACTCAGAATATTCTAGAGTTCCTCGGAAATTCCTTCAGGAGTTCCTTGGGATTTTCTCCTGGAGATGCTCGCAAATTCGTCCGGTAGTTGTTCGGGAAGTTCTTCGAGAATTACTATAGAACTTTCACAGGAATTCTTCCTGGAGTTCCTCGAGATTTCCTCCTGGAGTTCCTCGGAAATTCTTCCAGGAGTTTGCGGAGAATTTCTCCAGGAGTTCCTAGGAAATTTCTCCATGTAATCCTCAGAATTCCGCTAGGCGAGTTCCTCGGAAATTCTTCCAAGAGTTCCACGAAAATTCCTCCAGGAGATCACGGGAATTCCTCCAGAAGATTTTCAGTAGTTCCTCCAAAAGTTCATTGGAAACTCCTCCAGAAGTGCCTCGGGAATTCCTCCATAAATTTCCCGATATATTCTTCTGGAGTTTCCCAAAAATTGCTCCAGGAAATCCCCGGGAATTCTTCCAGGAGTTCCTAGGGAATTCTTCCATTAGATTCGTGGGAATTCTTCCTGGAGTTCCTTAGGAATTCCTTAAAGGGTTCCTCGGAAATTCTTCCAGCAGTTTACCGCGAATTCATCCAGGAGATCCTCAGGAATTCCTCAAAGAGATCTTCTGGAATTTCTCCAGGGGTTCCTAGTAAATTTCTCCAATCTTCGGGATTCCACCGGAAGTTATTCTGGAGCTCCTCGACAATTCTTCCGGGATTTCCTTTACAATCTCTGCAGGAGTTCCTCGAGAATTTCTATGCGAGTTCCTGGGAATTTCTTCCAAGAGTTCCTCCAAAATTCCTCCAGAAGATTTTCAGTAATTCATCCAAAAGTTCCTCGGAAACTCCTCCAGGAGTTCATCGGGAATTCCTCCATAAATTTCCCGATAATTTCTTCTGAAGTCTTCCCTAGAATTCCTCCAGCAGGCCCCCAGGAATTCTTCCCGGAGTTCCTAGGGAATTCTTCCAGAAGATTCGCGGGGATTCCTCCTGGAGTTCCTAGAAAATTCCTTAAAGGGTTCCTCGGAAATTCTTCCAGGAGTTTGCCGAGAATTCTCCAGGAGATCCTCAGGAATTCCTCTAAGAGATACTCTGGCAATTTCCTCATGTAAGTTCTTCTAGAATTCCTCAAGGAGTTCCTCGGGAATTTCTATGCGAGTTCCTCGGAAATACCAAGAGTACCTCGGAAATCTGTTTAAGAGATTTTCGGGTATACCTTCTGGAGTTATGAATTGCTCCTGGAATTCCTAGGAAATTCCTCCTTGTAATCTTCAGAATTCTTCCAGAAGTTACTCGGGATTCCTCCAGGAGTTTGCCGAGAGTTTCTTCACGAGTTTTTCGGTAAATTCTTCAGGAGTTCCTTGGGAATTCCTCTGGGAGTTCCTTGGGAATTCCTTCTGGAGTTCCTCCAGGAATTTCTTAAGGGGTTCCTCGGGAATTCCTCCAGAAGTTCCTCGGAAATTCCTCTTTGTATTCCTCGGGAAGTTACTTCCTCCAGAAGTTCGGGAATTCTTCATGGAAGTTTCATCCTACAGTTCCTCGAAAATAGATTCAAGAGATTCTCGGGAATTCCTCCTGGGGTTCCTCGGGAATTGCTTTTGAGGTTCACCGGTAATTCCTCCAGGAGGTCCTCGGGAATTCTTCCAACAGATCCTCGAGAATCATCTACTTGAGCTCCTCGACAATTCTTCTAGGATTTCCTTGAAAATCTCTGCAGGAGATTCTCGAGTATACCTCCAGATGTTATTCGGGAATTCTTGATGGAGTTGTTTGGGAATTCCACCAGGACTTCCTAGAGAGTTCTTCTCGCATTTTATCGGGAATTCTTCAGGAGTTTATCACAAAATTATCTGGATGTTTCTAAAAATGCTTTCAGGAAATGCTCGGGAATTCCCGGGAAAACCTCCAGGAACTCCAAAGGATTATTCGTGGAATTCTTGGAAGGAACTTGGAAGGACTTCCGAGAAATTCCCGAGGAACTCCTGGAAGAATTCCTGAGGAACTCCTGTAGGAATTGCCGAGGATCTCCTGGAGGAATTCTCGAGGAACTCCAGGAGGAATTTACTCTTGAAGGAATTTCTAAGGAACTCCTGGAGGAATTACGGAAGAATTCCCGAGGAACTTCTGGAAAAATCCCAAAAACTCCTGGAGGAGTTTTCAAGGATCTCCAGCAGGAATTCCCGAAGATCTCCTGGAGGAATTCTCTAGAAACTCTTGGGGGAATTCCCACGAATCTTCTGGAAGGATTTCCTAAGAACTCTTGGAAGAATTCCCGGGGATCTCCTGGATGAATTTCCGGGGGACTCCTGGAGGAATTCCCGAGTAGTACCTGGAAGACTTCCCGAGGAACTCCTGGTGGAATTCTCGGAAAACTCCTGAAGAAATTATCGGGAAACTTAAGGAGTAATTCCCGAGGAAGTCCTGGAGGAGTTTCCGAGGAACTTTTGGAGGAATTACTGAGGAACTTCACGAAGAATTCCCGTGATCTCCTGGTGGAATTTCCGAGGAATTCCTGGAATCACAAGAATCTCTGGAATATTCCCCGAGGATCTTCTGGAGGAGTTCCCGAGGAACTTTTGACGAAATTTCCGTGAACCTCCTGGAGGAATTCCCGGGAAATGCTGGAGAAATTCCTAGGAAGCTCCAAGATAAACTCTCGGGGACTTCTATAGAGATTGTCTGGAAACTCCTGCAAGTATTCCCGAAGAACTGACGGAGGAATTCGCGAGGATCTCTTGAAGGAATTCCCGAGGGGGAATTCTCGCGGATCACAGGGAAACTTCAGGCGGACTTCCCGGTGACCTGGGGAAATTCTTGTAAATGTTCAAGCATTCCCACCGAAATTTGCCTGAAATCCTACTAACATCAGAAATAAACAATAATTACCAAAATTCTCACCAGAATCTCACTAAAGCTTTTCTGAAATAAAGCTAAATTTTCTTCCAAAGCCACAATTAAATTTCCTTGGAAATCATTGCAAGAATATCCAGGAATGCACCCAGGCTTTTTACGGATTGTTCACAACATTTTTTCGCAAAGCCGTTAGAGTTTCTCCGAGATTGCCTCCAACATTTATTTGATTTTATTTACAATTCAGAATATCTCCGAACTACCCTCACATTTTCTTGAGGAATCTGGTAAGATACATATTTCCATATCGAAATAAATATTTTCTACACGTTTAGCTATATCATGTCGGCGTAGTGTCTACACCTTTCTTGATATATGATATCACTTACATATGACATCTCTATTCCCACCCAATTGAGTTGTCCAAAAAATGTCTCACGAAACCCAATGCAAGCCTATCCATATACGTGAGAACAAAAGATGTTTACAAAGTTCTTACAGATAGATTAACACGGGAAATCTGAACACAAACCACTACCACACAGGAATTTGGATTGGTCAATAGGATTGTTTGCAGCCAACATCAATTGGGTTCCCCCATTGACAATGCATTTGAGTTCCCTAAACATTAGGACAGTAGACGTTCGGTCGGTGCAAACGGTTTAACTGCAATGCTTTTTAACTGCAAGTCCGGTAAGTGCAACAAATTTGCAGTTATCGCACCGCCAAACGTCAAAATGGTGCGCCATGTTAGCCCTAATGAACAGTCGAATGAATTTTTCGTTCATTTAACGTCAATTGACGGCTTGTTGACACTGTCAGGCGTTGCAGTGCATCACTAAAATAACTAAAACGGCCGCTATGAAATGAACAGATAGCGCCACCGTAGCCTTGTGTGTTTGACGTAACTCAACTGCTGTTACCGTCCATATACGGTGGCGCTTTTGTTTTGATGCGGTGAGTAGCGGAAAAGTCGGCTTCAATGATCCGTTATCGAATTTTCGTTCGCTAAGTGAAACGTAAACATGTTGCAGTTATCGAACGTCTACTGTACAAGATGCGAGAATCGAAAACGTGACGTCATCGCACCCTGGTGATATCACTCTATATCAGGGGTTTTCAGACCTTTTAGCTCACGGTGCACTTTTTAGGATTGAATAGCTTTGCGGTGCACATATTCATTATTGACAAAAAGTGCAATTTCAAATTCGTAAAAAACTGCTGTTATTTCATGGCTAGTCCCAGGTGAATACACTCGACGTTGAAATATTTTCCCCCCACCAGTTTCATAACTTATATTTTTTTCTTATTTATCGGAGCATAATAAAAATAACTCAGTTGTTCGATTTGAAATATTTACTTGCTGAGAATATCTCTGGAGATTTCTGGACCTAACCTTTCGAGATACTGTGGGAGATCCTCAGCAAGCTCATGATAAAATTAATATCCGGACCATTAGAGGACCAGGACCAAGATAAATTCTAGTACACGCTAACCCCCAGCTACCCAGATTGGTGTCAAAGTGACCCAGATCGAGCAAAACTGCAGTTACTCTAAAGTGGGTAAAGGTACCTTTACTCAAATCTGGGTAACCGATGTTAGTTGCAAAACCTGGGTAAAGGTTACCCTGATTTTGACGTTTGTAATCAGGGTGATCATCAGGGTAGCCTTTACCCATATTTATGTAAATGAGTTAGCGGACACTACGAAGCCTTCCCAACATTTTTGTTTTGTCAAAAAAAAACCTCGATAAAGCACATAAAACATTTATTTGTCTCAAGTTTTACATGAAAATAAAATCAAAATTCCGTGCAAAAATGACTCCTTGGATGATGAAGATGCTTCCGATGCTTTTGATTTTAAGTGGCTGCTTCACGTACAAAGTATTGATCTTCGTATGGATTTTTGTCAAATCTGGATCACATTCTATATTATAGAAATATATTTAGAAACTTTCTAAATGGATACTGATAAACACAGAAAAACATACCTGCCGCCATTGCAGAAGGGAAGAAACCAAGAGAGCCAAGAAAGCAACGAGTATTTGATCCGTCTGCATCGGGTTACTGGGTCAAAGTACTTGCAGCCAGGCAATCATCGATGAATGTCTAAACAAATTTAAGTTGATTAATGAATGTGAATGATATCATTAAAACTATAAAAAAACATACCAGCCATTAGTTAGTCGGTTTTTTCATCTTAAACTTCCAGAAGTTCCTCCAGAGTGTGTTTCTTTGGATTAGACGCACGGACAATATGAAAATTTTTTCCAAGTCCCATTTACCCTAATGATTACCCAGATTTTGACAACACCATACAACAGGAAAATTAGGGTTTCGAAATTTTCTCAAAGATTCGTTTACCCAGAATCAGGGTAAATGTTACTCTTTTCATGTGAGATCGGTTACCCGGATTTTGACAACTGCTAATATCATGAAAATCCGGGTAGAATCGACCCAGCCGATGGGTAGTTTCAGATAAGCGTGTACTTTTACTGAATTTCAGAAAAAAAATCAAAAAATTATTTGCAAGATGGTTGAAAGATTTATTTCAATTCCTTTGTAACGTTCTGGTAAATTCGGAGAAGGATTACTTTGAAAATAATAAATACGTTATTTGTAGAATTATTGGGGAAATGATATGAAGAGCAGCAACAGACTTTTTCTCCAGTCCTATGCAAAACTTTAGAAACATAAATAAATTCGTTTGTCTTTTTAACAAAATTACAGGAGATGCATTGCAAATCCCTTGTAAGATGTCTGTGAATACCCATGGCGAGTTCTTGGAAAAAACATGATGTTTTGTAGAATGCTTCTATCAGTTTTCGCGAATACCCGAGGGGGTTCTTCTTGGATACCTTCGTAAATTGAGGCAACCTCATCGACGTGAATTATGGAATTATCTTTCTCGATCACTTGTTGCACTTTACGATAGTTTTGCCAAGGATCCTTCCAAGGATCTGAATGATTTTTCATTAAACAGGCAATGAATGTGAAAAACTAGGTAGGCTTTTTAAAGTTTCGCGGTGCACTTGTCATGTCTTTGCGGTGCACCAAGTGCACCGCGGTGCACGATCTGAAAACCCCTGAATTACTTGATATACTCCTACACGGAGAAATCAAACTACCTAATTTTTGAGTCGATTTTACTCAAAGCTGAGTATATCGAATAAACTAGTTACCCAAAATTAGGTTGTTTTCCCTCTTTCCCCCAACGATGTTGTCAAAAACAAACAGAGATGCATCTACCCAATGGGGGTCCTTGAGCCCAATAAGCCAATTTTGAGTAAAGGTATACTCAAATTTGTGGGAAAGTACAATGTTCACCTCTTCCTGCCTTGTGCCAACTCTACAATACAATACCTTAATGATAATTACTTTGATCCTGGTGTGCGAGCGCAAACACGTAGAACACTTTTATTACAACGCAACATTCGATCGCTCACCACCAGTCAGAGCTGTACCTTTTCTGCTATTAAACCTAAGTTCCTTTTCTAAAGTAGTCGCGTGTGTTATTCCTCCACCATATTCCGAAACACCTTTGGGCATTCCGCTGTTGCATCCTGGATTCTGCCAACAGGTTATGGGCCCAGTTACTGGCCCAGAAGGAAAGGATTTATGAGTGGAAGGATTCGGCCGAGAAGAGCCGAATAGTGTTTTTCGTTTTCCTCGTTGCTGCGTCAGTACGAGAAGCGCCGCGTCGCGAAGTGAGAGCTAGTGGTAGCTGCATGATTGAAGCGTGATCGGTACGGAACAGTTCCTGATATTCCACCCGGGTGAGGGTGAAGAGAAACAGTGATTGTGATTGCTTCTCCAGGGGGAGAAAAGTGTTTCGGAGTCGTAGGAAGTAGTGTGGTAGTAGAGAGTGCCGAGCAACCATCGCTCGAGAGAAAGGTAGAATAGAGTGCCGAGCAAGCGGAGTTCGAAGAAATTGAGAAGAAGAATCCATCCGGAAAGTTTTTTTTTTGTGGATACCCGAGTAAAAAGTGTGTCGGTGAAAATGGGTGACGCGAAGTTTTCGATCCCGAAGTTAAACGGTACCAACTGGCAAACCTGGAAGGTACGTGTGGAGATGCTACTCGCTCGCGATGACTTGTGGTACGTTATTGAAGAGCCTGTTTTTGCCGAAGAAGACCGTACCGAGCAGTGGAAAAAGGACGACAGGAAAGCGAAGGCAACAATTATCTTACTGCTCGAAGATAGCCAGTTTTCGTTGGTGAAGAACTGTGTCCTCGCGCGCGATACCTACGAAGCGTTGAAGAGATACCATCAGAAGACGACACGGTCGGTCCGGGTATCGCTCCTGAAAAAGTTGTGTGCAGTGAATCTTGTCGAAAACAGTGACGTGGAAGATCATTTGCGGGAATTCGACGATCTTTTCGACCGTCTCGATGCTGCTGGTACGACCTTGGACAAGGATACCAAGATATGCATGCTGCTTCGAAGTCTTCCGCCGTCGTTCGATGGTCTAGTAACTGCTCTGGACAGTCGGGCAGATGACGACATTTCGCTCGATGTTGTAAAATCGAAGCTCGTCGATGAGTACAACCGACAACTGGAAAGAAGAGGCGGATCTGTTGGGAGTGAAAGGGCCATGCGATCCACGGAAGGTAAGTCGGGAGGAGATCCTAGAATTTGCCATTTCTGTAAAAACGTCGGCCATATCAAGCGGAACTGCCGTAAGTTCCTGGCAACGCTGAAGGAGGAAGCGGATACTCCCTGCACCAGTTGTGGCGAATGCGGCAAGGCCAAAACTGCCCAGAATGATACGCGTAGTGTTGCTTTCACCGTCGGAGAAGAAAATTTCAAACGTTGGGTAATTGACAGTGGCGCAAGTTCGCATATGTGCAGTGACAGGTCGTGTTTCGAATCGTTGAGAGAGTTTTCTGGTGGTAACATCATACTTGCGGATGGGAAAACAAGTCAAGTTCAGGGTGAAGGACAAGTTGTAGTGCATGGCGTTGATGGTTCCGGTGAAACCGTAAAGATCAACATGAACAAAGTGAAGTTTGTACCCGGACTATCCACAAACTTGATCTCTGTTGGACAGCTGGTTCAGAAAGGTTTCAAGGTATCTTTCGCGAATGCAACGTGTGGCATAGTGAATGCTGATGGTGAAGTTGTTGCAACTGGATCCCGACTTGGCAAGCTGTACTACCTTAACATAGCGCAAGTGTCGTTGGCCGCAACGGATGATCGGAGCCACCGGCAGGAACGACCTGTTTCTCGATCCAAGGCCGCTGCCAAGCATTTAGTGAATAGCGGTTTGACATCGGTCCCACGACCAAGGCAAAAGTTCGAAAATCATTACAAAGTTGAGGAGGTTGTGTCAAGTTGCGGTTACAACAGTCGTCGTTGCGGAAGGAAAGAAATCGAAACAGAGTCTCAGCGAACGAGTGGCTACAGGGGATCTACAAGGTGTGTCACTGGACCGGACAATTCCACAGAAGCGTTGGAGGATCCTATCTGGTACGACGCAGTCGACGACGGAGCTGGATTACTATGAGGAAGAGCTGTTACATTGAGGGGGAGTGTGGGAAAGTACAATGTTCACCTCTTCCTGCCTTGTGCCAACTCTACAATACAATACCTTAATGATAATTACTTTGATCCTGGTGTGCGAGCGCAAACACGTAGAACACTTTTATTACAACGCAACATTCGATCGCTCACCACCAGTCAGAGCTGTACCTTTTCTGCTATTAAACCTAAGTTCCTTTTCTAAAGTAGTCGCGTGTGTTATTCCTCCACTATATTCCGTAACACCTTTGGGCATTCCGCTGTTACATCCTGGATTCTGCCAACAAAATTTGGGTTGAATGAGGAGGGGTCTTGGGTTGAATTTACCTACTCTTAAGTATATTTTTTGCTGGAGGTAAAGGCAATTTACCTAGTGTGAGTTTAATCGATTTACTCAAATTTGGCTTATTGGGCGGAACTATGGGATTGCGTCAAAAGAACTCAATTTTTGGTAGTTTGGCGGTTCCGTGTATGCACGCTGACGTTATCAAGAAATCGCTCTCTTTCTCTCCTACAAAAAATCAGAAAACAACAGGACCAACACCTGTCAAATTTGACTGGTACTGGTCCTGTTGTTTTCAAACTTTCTGAAAGAGCGAAAGAGATAGATTTTCGCCGTGAGGTGGTCTATAGAGCACAGGAAGAACATAGCATAAACTTTATTTTTTAACATACATTTTATACTAAAGCCAACATTATGGAGTGTGAAGACATGTGCAGACATTTTAGCATTCTTGTGAACGCATTTGAAAATTGCACCTGTTGAATTGCTTAAAAATGTTTTTGTAACTCCACACTTTAATATCTATTTTTATACTTGTCTTTTTGGTATCGTAACGGCCTACTTTTTTTTACTAGATCAAAGAGTTGCATTATGGTTCATAATGCAACTCATTCCGGTTGCATTATGAATCATAATGCGATTGTTCGATTGGAAACCAGAGTTTCCACGGTAAGAGCTTGAAAGATTGTGACGGTTATAGTAGGGCTTGCTTGATTCAAATTTCGTAGGATGGAACACGTGGGCTAGGTAAGTAATAATAAATATTTTTTTGCAATTTCTCATCGTAATAGGCTGTTTTACCTCATGCAAATCTGACAGGAAAAGGCCTACTTTCCTACACCAAATTAACAGTGCGGTAATGGTTCATTACAGCACTTATTTGCGTTGCGTAATGAACCATTACAGCACTGTTTTCAGTTTTGATCAACTTCTTGATGCTTTCTGGATGCAGTTTTGAAAAATTGTGACAACTGCACAGTATAACCTGCTATGATCAGATTTTCTTAAACATGGCTATGAGCATCAGTATGCAGTTTGATGAAAAATTTTGTTCAAGCGGTAATTTATGAACTTGCAAAAAACGTTGTACGCAACTCGGTGCAGAACTCGATTTTTACAGCACTCGTCGTAATTATCCAACTCGGCAAGCCTCGTTGGATAAATGTACGACTCGTGCTGTAAAAATCGTCATTCTGCACCTTGTAGGATACTGCAAGATGACGTCACGAAGCTGTGCACTGACAGTTCAGCGAGCTTGTTTACATGGACTTAGTCTCTGGCGGAGATCCGGCAAAACTGTTTTTCGATAAAATTTCAGTAAAACAGTAATTATACGATTGGTTTTGTATTAGTAGAGTTGAATATAATCGATATTTCCGTGTCATAATGGTTTCGGGACGGAAAACGTGAATTTAATTTTCGCCGCTCGTTTAAAATTCTAACACCTTGTAAACAAGCTCGCTGAACTGTCAGACAAAGTGAGGTTAGATCAAGTGCTTGCAATACCCTGTTGCGTAAACTACTATTGTGGATTTGGGAGAAAACCGAAGAATGAGCATCGCTCAAAATTCACTGCATTACTAGCGAACTTAAGGTGAGATGAGACGAACTCACCATGGTACTCAGAAACATTTTTCGGTTGTGAAAACAAAAACCAATTTCACACAAAATTCCGGACTTGCTAACTTCTTGTACCTGTACGCTTACTGTTTTTAGTAAATGAATGCTTTTCAGTTTGCGTTTTCGAAAAAAAATCAGATCGACATTACCAAAACAATTTGTCTTATTCACAGCGGCTAGCGTACCGTTTCACCTTAATCACCAACACCACATGCTCACTCACGCAAAATTTGGCGCGCTCGCACTGACAGACGCCCAGGTGGGATAAAGTCGTGGTTGTCGACACGGCGTCGGACTGAAAACGAAAACATCAGGGATGCATGTCGGGTCGGTTGAGGAATGACAGAAAGTTCGCTGAAAACTTCGCTTCGCTAGTCCAACTGGCGAACTCCGATTTGGTGCTGCGAGGTCAATATTACCGTTAGTCTCATAGTAAACAGGACGGTAAACCAAAAATCTTAAAAAAATCATCAAGAAAATGATTTTTACCTCCAAATTAATGACTTCGTCGCAGTGCAATGAAATGTCGCACGAACAAAAATGCTTGCTCGCATCTCCACAAACACAAACCGCGCAACATCGCAAATGTCATGTTGACGAACGTTGCCTCCAAGAGACAGCATAAACAAAAATAACAAATTGTGTTCTAGGAATAATCAAATTATTCGCGAAGTAACGGAAATTTGCGGGAGTTTTATTCAATAAGTATAAAATTGTCGTTTATTATAACATATACCATGGATAAAGGTAAGAATAATTAGTTGGATTCACAAATTATGTATCTCAAAAGCGAAACTTCTTGATATTTTAGATTCTTCGAGGATATTGTCCATGAACAAGACGTTGGAAGAGGTTCGAGCGCTAAGTACGTACAAATTTTGTTATGAGAATTTAGGGTAGGCGAGTTAAGTCTCATCTGAAAATTATGAAAATCATGAACAAGTCGTCACCGATGTCCAATTTTGTCCTTTTTCTAACATTCACACATATCACTTCAACTTCTGTCGATTTCCAGATGCAAAAAACGACAAACTGCTCAAAGACTTCGGCATCGACCTTACCAACCTAAGCGACGCAGCACAAGAAACATTGGAAGACTATGCCAAAATCAAATACCTCACCGGTCTAACGGAAATGGATCCATCCTTCGTCGAAGCTTACTGCTACCAAGAGCAAGCCAAACGCCTCGAAGCACGCCTGCAATCGCTTCCACTGAAGGCCGACATCAAGAAACTGAAGGCGGCCATCCAACGAGAACAGAACGACCTCACCAAACTGGAGAGATTTGTGGAGGAAACACAAGCCCAACTGGTTCCCACCGACGAGATGGAGAAGATGCGCGTCACCCGCGAGGCGCAAATCGAGATGCTGCGACGTAAGCAGAGGCCCCTCATGGAAAAAGCGGACGCCATCAATCTCGACGAGCTGATAGCCAAGGTCGATGCACTTGAGGCCGAGGAGAATAATTAAATGCGTTTTTTTTTATCGATACTGATGCTGTGTGTATACATCAACCGGGCTGTGATTCCCCGCGAGGGGCGCGCGCGGTTCAAATATTTATATCACTTCCTTTCTGGTGGCGCGTGCAATATAGGTAATGAAGAAAAATAAACTATTTTTTGTCACTTCGGATTCCTGTCTCACAAGCAGGTTTCGTGTGATTCCTATCTATGCTTGGCAATAACAATATTCCTTTCACTTTATCATCGTCAAGTTGAGTTTATTGTAACTTGTTTACGCGAGAATTTGCAACCGTTTTACTGCCCCTCTTGGCATGTCAGTCCCATGTTGTTTCTAATGCGAATCATATTTTTGTCTCTCACGAGCCCATTTAAAATAAATTTGATATTCTTCTCGCCTCATTTCACAGCTCAATGTGCCACGAAAAGTTTATGCATCACATGAATACATTTTTATTGAAAACAATTGGAGTTATAAAGAAAAAACGTAGGTGTAGGATTTCTTGATTAGAAAATAATGAATAATCACTGTTTCTTTCCGATTTCATTCACAATTCATTTATTTTCCGCCACCACAGAGACTCACGAACTACAGTCATACCTCGATATAACGTAACTGCAATTTTATTTTCGTTACGTTATATCGAAGTTACGTTATATCGAAGCAAAAATTTTTTTTCACGAATTTCGTTTTAAATACATATTTTGAAAAGAAAATTACCAAAAAGATTATGTTAATCACCCAACAGTGATTTCCAGCCTTTCTTATGTATATATTTTTTTTGTCATTGAATTTTATATATTTTTAAAAGTTTGTAAGATCAAAAATGAGTCGAATACTTGGCATGTCTCTTTGTATTTAACTATTTAAGCCAATGTCACATAAATCAAGATTCTTCTCCTTTTTTGCATCTAGAACTGGTCAAACATCAAGCGTTATCTATTGATGCGATTATAAGTTGATTGATTTGTCTTTATTTAAGAGACTTTCAGCCCTTGGCTGGTTCGTCTCTGTGAGATTATAAGCAGAGCCGTAGCGTGGTCCCATGGCGCCCTTGACAAGCATCCAGATTGGCGCCCCACGACAAATCTAGACCAACATTTGAAAAGGGCGTAACAGCCATTTCGAATTTCTGCTTCTCCCGTCCCTCCTAGGCTTACCCCCCATTATTCATGAAATCTTTTACCAGTAACAGGTAGATCTGACTCTCTTAACGGGTCATATCTGACTCTGTTAACGGGAAAAGTTTGCATAAAAATATTGAAATACCCCCAGGAGGGACGGAACAAGTGAGAATTTGCAATGGATGTTCCGCCCTTTTCAAATGTTAGTCTTAAAATGGTCATTGTTAATTAGCAAAACTTGGTAGTAATTTATTTTTATAAATTTCTTGAAAAGATTGATTTCGGTGGTTCGAAAACACAAATTCACGCAATTTTTTTATAATGTTTTTCTTGGGGAATTTCAATGAGAATTGCCCAGAAATTTTCCAAATTTTTTTTCTCTTATACGAGTATAAGTACAAACACATTTTGCATTTCAAGAATCTCTCTAAGATCAGCACATTAGGAATGACAGTTCAGATTCCTAACAAAAATGATGCATGAATTTCTTCAAGAAATATTACAGTATTTTTTTCTGAATTTTTTGTTTAACTGAATTTTGTTTTCAATTGGTTTTACCAAAATATTTTCCAGAACACCTGTAAGAAAATTTTCAGTAATCATAGACGAACCATGGATATGGATAATTACCAGGAGGAATTCCTAAATAAATCCCCATTTGAGCTTTTGTTGGAATCTCTGGCAGAATTCACAGAATGAAAGTATGCAGGAATCACTGAAGGAATTTCTTCAGGAATATCCGGTGCACATGGAAATCCAGGAGACATACATGTGGAATAGTTGTATTGAGAAATAGATGCATGAAGATTTTTTGAAGAAATTTCTGAAGGTATCCTTGAAGAAAATTTACAAATCGATCACTGAATTTTTCGGGAACATCTGCTGATATTTCGTCGAGGAAAATTTGGAAGATTATCTAATAAAATCCTTAGAGAAATATCAAGAATAATTCTTTGACTAATTTCTGAATAAATACCTGGATATCCTAAATCTTGAATTTCTAAAGGAATAAAAGAAATACTTAAATGAATGCGTAGAATATCCTCAGTAGTAGTTTCAAGACATTCTCTTGTAAACACGTTTAGGAATTTTTTAAAAGGATTTTTAGAAAGAACTTTCACTAGAATTTTAAAAGCATACTGATTTTGCTTTGCTCAATAAAAACCTAAAGTAGTTTCTCAAAAAAGAATAGTAGATAAATTCCCTGGAGACATCATGGTAAATGTTCAAAATAAACAAGAGAATCCTGATTTTTTGAGATTATGGAAAAGCTAAAAAAACAAATGATCAATCTTATATACTGAAATTGGTGAAATCTTGATAACATTCAAGAAAACAATAGCATCATTTTGTTCACTTCTAGCCTTAGACTTTTTTTGCACCCCTCTGAGGCTGTCGTCCTTGGCGGGGGCCAACCTTGCCAACCACACGCTACGGCTCTGATTATAAGTAAAAAAACTATGTGACGCAGGCAAAATTATAATCCGATGATGCCTCCAGGAATTCCTCCAGAAATAATTCGGGAATTCACCCAGGAGTTCCTGGTTGAGTGCCTCATAATATACCTCATGCGATTCATCCAGAAGTTCTCTAAGGATATTTATCCAAGGATCCTTCAATCTTCTATGATTCCTCCATTAATTCTTACTGAGTTTTATATCTGCTCCAGATGTTCTTGATGTAATTCCTCCACGAATTTCCCCTGTGGTTTCTCAAGGGATTGCTGTAAGATTCCCCAAAGAGATTTGCTTTTCAAGATTTATTCCGTCCAAGATTTTTCCAAGGTTTAATTCTGTCGTTCCTCTTAAAATTTCTTCTAGGATTTCTCCAGTCACTCCTGCAAGGATCCTCCAAAAAGTTCATATATTTCATCTATTCCTATTCGAAGAGTCCCAAGTAACACATGAAAACCTACGCCGCTGTGACTCTTCTATGACAAGTGTGTTACTTGGGGTATTTACCAAGATTCACCCAGGTATTCTTGCTGCAACTCATCCAGCACAATTTGACGGAGTTTCGAGAAGATTTCCTCTTCAGATTCCGCTAGAAAAACTTCTGTGATTGCTCCAGAAGTTTCTCCAGAGATTCCTTGGAAATTTCCTTCTGAGATACAGAAGTAATTCTTTAAAAAAATGTTGTAAGGATTTCTCCAAGAATAACAGATAAATTTCCACTAAAAATTTCTTCAAAGATTCTTTCAGATATTCCTTATTTCATTTTTCCAGAATGCATCCAGGATTTTTTTTTAATTACTTCAGGAATTCAACCTGAGTTTTTTTTCATGGATTCTAACTGTGACCCTTCTTGAAAATCCAACTAGGATTCCACCAGTGCATGAATTTCTCCAGAAGTTCCTGCTGAGATTTATACAGAAGTTCCTTATGTAATTAAAGACTGCCCCTGAATGTTACCAGGAATAACTGTGTTTATTGCGGTAGAAATTCCTCCGAGGATAAAGCACGGATTTTTTCAGGCATTCCTCCAGGAGTTCCACCATTTATTCAGGAATGTCTTTAGGAATTCCTTCAAGAGTTCTTCTGATGATTTCTTCGCGAATTTCTCCAGTGATTTCTCAAGAAGTTCCTCCGGGGATTTATCAGAGAATTTCGCTAGTGATTTTCTGCAAAATTTACTCTAAGACAAAGCGGACCGTTACTGGCGTTCTTACAAGCAGTATCACACGAAATTGAGTTCACTTCCAATGCTGTCTACTGTCATCTCGTTTGGAGTTTAAAGGCTATGTTCTAGTAGGGATGTTATGACAATAATGAGTAGAAAATGTAATGTTTGTTCTGTGAAGAGCTATATAACATTTCTCATCAACTGTGACGCCGAAAACTCTTATAAAACTTTGAAATTGGTCGTATAACCCATAACTGGATAGCTGGCTTGGTTCCAGGAGGGGTGTAATATCATATAGAAAATTTTGTAATTCAGTCTTATTATTCAAATAGTGAAAAGTTGGAACCAAAAAAAAAGTTACGTTATATCGAGGTAAAAGTTACGTTATATCGAGTTACGTTATATCGAGGTTACGTTATATAGAGGTTACGTTATATCGAGGTATGACTGTATCCACAATCACATCATTCTCAAAACTGACTATTGATTGATGCACAAAGCGAAAAGAAGAAGAAGTTTTGACATCCAAGCGGTGTGCCGTCGATTAGATCCTCGTCGCTGATTGGTCGATGGATGTAAACGGCACACCGCTTGGATGTCAAAACTCTTCTTCTTACCGCTTGGTGCATCAATCAATTCAACCAGCCTAGCCATTCACATCCATCATCTTGCTCTTTCTTCCCTTTGTTTTCTCTCTTTTGATACGATCCCTTTCTCTTTCTCCCGACAACCAGCGTCCTAGCTCCGAGTAGGATTTCAATCGCTGTCTTTTCGTCGACCACAAGCGCGGAAGAAGGATTTCGGTGTGTATGCAGTTTCTCGATGGATACACTGATGGAAATTGTTGTGCGCATTGAAATGGAAATTCATTTTAATTTAACTATGTCTCGCTTCGTACTTCTACATCCTTCTCCTCTTCTACCCTCAATTTACATATTTATTTATACATGATCATTAAACTATTATTATTTTTTATACTGAATTGCTATATTGCTTTACATTTAGCGTGCCTGAAATATGATGAGCTAAATCTGAAAAGAAAAAGAAACCATATTTAATAAACTTAAAAAATAACTACTTACCATATTTTTTATCATTGGTACAAATCGGTGTCGTTTGTTTATTGTAATGACCTGTAAATTAAAATGAACTGATACGAAGCACGTTACCGAATGCAATAATGTTTCACATAAGATAAATCAGGTTCATCTTCAGTGTCACTTACACAAACTAACTAAAATACAATAGAATAGAAAACCAACCTAAACAAGAACAAATTCAATCTCACGTTACACATTCTTCTCAAATTCCTTTACTTCAATACAACTGATTCTAAAAATGCTTCCACGAATGGAGCTTACCAGGCTCCAGAAGATTCCTTCAAGCATCAAAACCAGTAAAAAACATGCATGCTTAACAATTACAAATTCAATGTCACGTTACATATTCTACTTATCAACTTCCTCAACTTCAATACAACTGATTATAAAATGCTTCCACGGATGGAGCTTACCAGGCTCCAGAAGATTCCTTCAACTTGCTCTCTTGAGTGGAGCTTACCAGGCTCCAGAAGTATCCATCGAGCACAAAATCAGAAATCTCCGATCACCTCACTATACAGGTCTCCCTACGAAATATTCTACCTCTCATTGAACACATCTGCTGATTTTGAACTTGCTCTCTTGGGTGGAGCTTGCCAGGCTCCAGAAGTATCCATCGAGCACAAAATCAGAAATTTTCAATCGAATCACTATACAGATCTCCCTACGAAATGTTCTACCTCTCATTGAACACATCTGCTGATTTTGAACTTGCTCTCTTGGGTGGAGCTTACCAGGCTCCAGAAGTATCCATCGAGCACAAAATCAGAAATTTCCGATCACATCACTATACAGATCTCCCTACAAAATATTCTACCTCTCATTGAACACATCTGCTGATTTTGAACTTGCTCTCTTGGGTGGAGCTTACCAGGCTCCAAAAGTATCCATCGAGCACAAAATCAGAAATTTTCAATCGAACCACTATACAGATCTCCCTACGAAATGTTCTACCTCTCATTGAACACATCTGCTGATTTTGAACTTGCTCTCTTGGGTGGAGCTTGCCAGGCTCCAGAAGTATCCATCGAGCACAAAATCAGAAATTTCCGATCACATCACTATACAGATCTCCCTACGAAATGTTCTACCTCTCATTGAACACATCTGCTGATTTTGAACTTGCTCTCTTGGGTGGAGCTTGCCAGGTTCCAGAAGTATCCATCGAGCACAAAATCAGAAATTTTCAATCGAATCACTATACAGATCTCCCTACGAAATGTTCTACCTCTCATTGAACACATCTGCTGATTTTGAACTTGCTCTCTTGGTGGAGCTTACCAGGCTCCAGAAGAATCCATCGAGCACAAAATCAGAAATTTTCTATCGCATCACTATACAGATCTCCCTACAAAATATTCTACCTCTCATTGAACACATCTGCTGATTTTGAACTTGCTCTCTTGGGTGGAGCTTGTAAGGCTCCAGAAGTATCCATCGAGCACAAAATCAGAAATTTCCGATCACATCACTATACAGATCTCCCTACAAAATATTCTACCTCTCATTGATCACATCTGCTGATTTTGAACTTGCTCTCTTGGGTGGAGCTTACCAGGCTCCAGAAGTATCCATCGAGCACAAAATCAGAAATCTCCGATCACATCACTGTACAGATCTCCCTACGAAATATTCTACCTCTCATTGAACATATCTGCTGATTTTGAACTTGCTCTCTTGGGTGGAGCTTACCAGGCTCCAGAAGTATCCATCGAGCACAAAATCAGAAATCTCCGATCACATCACTGTACAGATTTCCCTACGAAATATTCTACCTCTCATTGAACATATCTGCTGATTTTGAACTTGCTCTCTTGGGTGGAGCTTACCAGGCTCCAGAAGTATCCATCGAGCACAAAATCAGAAATTTCCGATCACATCACTATACAGATCTCCCTACGAAATGTTCTACCTCTCATTGAACACATCTGCTGATTTTGAACTTGCTCTCTTGGGTGGAGCTTACCAGGCTCCAGAAGTATCCATCGAGCACTAAATCAGAAATTTTCTATCGCATCACTATACAGATCTCCCTACGAAATATTCTACCTCTCATTGAACACATCTGCTGATTTTGAACTTGCTCTCTTGGGTGGAGCTTACCAGGCTCCAGAAGTATCCATCGAGCACAAAATCAGAAATTTTCAATCGAATCACTATACAGATCTCCCTACAAAATATTCTACCTCTCATTGAATACATCTGCTGATTTTGAACTTGCTCTCTTGGGTGGAGCTTACCAGGCTCCAGAAGTATCCATCGAGCACAAAATCAGAAATTTTCAATCGAATCACTATACAGATCTCCCTACAAAATATTCTACCTCTCATTGAATACATCTGCTGATTTTGAACTTGCTCTCTTGGGTGGAGCTTACCAGGCTCCAGAAGTATCCATCGAGCACAAAATCAGAAATTTTCAATCGAATCACTATACAGATCTCCCTACGAAATATTCTACCTCTCATTGAACACATCTGCTGATTTTGAACTTGCTCTCTTGGGTGGAGCTTACCAGGCTCCAGAAGTATCCATCGAGCACAAAATCAGAAATTTCCGATCACATCACTATACAGATCTCCCTACAAAATATTCTACCTCTCATTGAATACATCTGCTGATTTTGAACTTGCTCTCTTGGGTGGAGCTTGCCAGGCTCCAGAAGTATCCATCGAGCACAAAATCAGAAATTTTCAATCGAATCACTATACAGATCTCCCTACGAAATATTCTACCTCTCATTGAACACATCTGCTGATTTTGAACTTGCTTTCTTGGGTGGAGCTTACCAGGCTCCAGAAGTATCCATCGAGCACAAAATCAGAAATCTCCGATCACATCACTGTACAGATCTCCCTACAAAATATTCTACCTCTCATTGAATACATCTGCTGATTTTGAACTTGCTCTCTTGGGTGGAGCTTGCCAGGCTCCAGAAGTATCCATCGAGCACAAAATCAGAAATTTTCAATCGAATCACTATACAGATCTCCCTACGAAATATTCTACCTCTCATTGAACACATCTGCTGATTTTGAACTTGCTTTCTTGGGTGGAGCTTACCAGGCTCCAGAAGTATCCATCGAGCACAAAATCAGAAATCTCCGATCACATCACTGTACAGATCTCCCTACGAAATATTCTACCTCTCATTGAACATATCTGCTGATTTTGAACTTGCTCTCTTGGGTGGAGCTTATCAGGCTCCAGAAGTATCCATCGAGCACAAAATCAGAAATCTCCGATCACATCACTGTACAGATTTCCCTATGAAATATTCTACCTCTCATTGAACATATCTGCTGATTTTGAACTTGCTCTCTTGGGTGGAACTTACCAGGCTCCAGAAGTATCCATCGAGCACAAAATCAGAAATCTCCGATCACATCACTGTACAGATCTCCCTACGAAATATTCTACCTCTCATTGAACATATCTGCTGATTTTGAACTTGCTCTCTTGGGTGGAGCTTACCAGGCTCCAGAAGTATCCATCGAGCACAAAATCAGAAATCTCCGATCACCTCACTATACAGGTCTCCCTACGAAATATTCTACCTCTCATTGAACACATCTGCTGATTTTGAACTTGCTCTCTTGGGTGGAGCTTATCAGGCTCCAGAAGTATCCATCGAGCACAAAATCAGAAATCTCCGATCACATCACTGTACAGATTTCCCTATGAAATATTCTACCTCTCATTGAACATATCTGCTGATTTTGAACTTGCTCTCTTGGGTGGAACTTACCAGGCTCCAGAAGTATCCATCGAGCACAAAATCAGAAATCTCCGATCACATCACTGTACAGGTCTCCCTACGAAATATTCTACCTCTCATTGAACACATCTGCTGATTTTGAACTTGCTCTCTTGGGTGGAGCTTACCAGGCTCCAGAAGTATCCATCGAGCACAAAATCAGAAATCTCCGATCACCTCACTATACAGGTCTCCCTACGAAATATTCTACCTCTCATTGAACACATCTGCTGATTTTGAACTTGCTCTCTTGGGTGGAGCTTACCAGGCTCCAGAAGTATCCATCGAGCACAAAATCAGAAATTTTCAATCGAATCACTATACAGATCTCCCTACGAAATGTTCTACCTCTCATTGAACATATCTGCTGATTTTGAACTTGCTCTCTTGGGTGGAGCTTATCAGGCTCCAGAAGTATCCATCGAGCACAAAATCAGAAATCTCCGATCACATCACTGTACAGGTCTCCCTACGAAATATTCTACCTCTCATTGAACACATCTGCTGATTTTGAACTTGCTCTCTTGGGTGGAGCTTACCAGGCTCCAGAAGTATCCATCGAGCACAAAATCAGAAATCTCCGATCACCTCACTATACAGGTCTCCCTACGAAATATTCTACCTCTCATTGAACACATCTGCTGATTTTGAACTTGCTCTCTTGGGTGGAGCTTACCAGGCTCCAGAAGTATCCATCGAGCACAAAATCAGAAATCTCCGATCACCTCACTATACAGGTCTCCCTACGAAATATTCTACCTCTCATTGAACACATCTGCTGATTTTGAACTTGCTCTCTTGGGTGGAGCTTACCAGGCTCCAAAAGTATCCATCGAGCACAAAATCAGAAATTTTCAATCGAACCACTATACAGATCTCCCTACGAAATGTTCTACCTCTCATTGAACACATCTGCTGATTTTGAACTTGCTCTCTTGGGTGGAGCTTACCAGGCTCCAGAAGTATCCATCGAGCACAAAATCAGAAATCTCCGATCACCTCACTATACAGGTCTCCCTACGAAATATTCTACCTCTCATTGAACACATCTGCTGATTTTGAACTTGCTCTCTTGGGTGGAGCTTGCCAGGCTCCTTAAGTATCCATCGAGCACAAAATCAGAAATTTCCGATCACATCGCTATACAGATTTCCCTACGAAATGTTCTACCTCTCATTGAACACATCTGCTGATTTTGAACTTGCTCTCTTGGGTGGAGCTTGCCAGGCTCCAGAAGTATCCATCGAGCACAAAATCAGAAATTTCCGATCACATCACTATACAGATCTCCCTACAAAATATTCTACCTCTCATTGAACACATCTGCTGATTTTGAACTTGCTCTCTTGGGTGGAGCTTACCAGGCTCCAAAAGTATCCATCGAGCACAAAATCAGAAATTTTCAATCGAACCACTATACAGATCTCCCTACGAAATGTTCTACCTCTCATTGAACACATCTGCTGATTTTGAACTTGCTCTCTTGGGTGGAGCTTGCCAGGCTCCAGAAGTATCCATCGAGCACAAAATCAGAAATTTTCAATCGAATCACTATACAGATCTCCCTACGAAATGTTCTACCTCTCATTGAACACATCTGCTGATTTTGAACTTGCTCTCTTGGGTGGAGCTTGCCAGGCTCCAGAAGTATCCATCGAGCACAAAATCAGAAATTTCCGATCACATCACTATACAGATCTCCCTACGAAATGTTCTACCTCTCATTGAACACATCTGCTGATTTTGAACTTGCTCTCTTGGGTGGAGCTTACCAGGCTCCAGAAGTATCCATCGAGCACAAAATCAGAAATCTCCGATCACATCACTATACAGATCTCCCTACGAAATATTCTACCTCTCATTGAACACATCTGCTGATTTTGAACTTGCTCTCTTGGGTGGAGCTTGCCAGGCTCCAGAAGTATCCATCGAGCACAAAATCAGAAATCTCCGATCACATCACTGTACAGATCTCCCTACGAAATATTCTACCTCTCATTGAACATATCTGCTGATTTTGAACTTGCTCTCTTGGGTGGAGCTTGTCAGGCTCCAGAAGTATCCATCGAGCACAAAATCAGAAATTTCCGATCACATCACTATACAGATCTCCCTACAAAATATTCTACCTCTCATTGAACACATCTGCTGATTTTGAACTTGCTCTCTTGGGTGGAGCTTACCAGGCTCCAAAAGTATCCATCGAGCACAAAATCAGAAATTTTCAATCGAACCACTATACAGATCTCCCTACGAAATGTTCTACCTCTCATTGAACACATCTGCTGATTTTGAACTTGCTCTCTTGGGTGGAGCTTGCCAGGCTCCAGAAGTATCCATCGAGCACAAAATCAGAAATTTCCGATCACATCACTATACAGATCTCCCTACGAAATGTTCTACCTCTCATTGAACACATCTGCTGATTTTGAACTTGCTCTCTTGGGTGGAGCTTGCCAGGTTCCAGAAGTATCCATCGAGCACAAAATCAGAAATTTTCAATCGAATCACTATACAGATCTCCCTACGAAATGTTCTACCTCTCATTGAACACATCTGCTGATTTTGAACTTGCTCTCTTGGTGGAGCTTACCAGGCTCCAGAAGAATCCATCGAGCACAAAATCAGAAATTTTCTATCGCATCACTATACAGATCTCCCTACAAAATATTCTACCTCTCATTGAACACATCTGCTGATTTTGAACTTGCTCTCTTGGGTGGAGCTTGTAAGGCTCCAGAAGTATCCATCGAGCACAAAATCAGAAATTTCCGATCACATCACTATACAGATCTCCCTACAAAATATTCTACCTCTCATTGATCACATCTGCTGATTTTGAACTTGCTCTCTTGGGTGGAGCTTACCAGGCTCCAGAAGTATCCATCGAGCACAAAATCAGAAATCTCCGATCACATCACTGTACAGATCTCCCTACGAAATATTCTACCTCTCATTGAACATATCTGCTGATTTTGAACTTGCTCTCTTGGGTGGAGCTTACCAGGCTCCAGAAGTATCCATCGAGCACAAAATCAGAAATCTCCGATCACATCACTGTACAGATTTCCCTACGAAATATTCTACCTCTCATTGAACATATCTGCTGATTTTGAACTTGCTCTCTTGGGTGGAGCTTACCAGGCTCCAGAAGTATCCATCGAGCACAAAATCAGAAATTTCCGATCACATCACTATACAGATCTCCCTACGAAATGTTCTACCTCTCATTGAACACATCTGCTGATTTTGAACTTGCTCTCTTGGGTGGAGCTTACCAGGCTCCAGAAGTATCCATCGAGCACAAAATCAGAAATCTCCGATCACATCACTATACAGATCTCCCTACGAAATATTCTACCTCTCATTGAACACATCTGCTGATTTTGAACTTGCTCTCTTGGGTGGAGCTTACCAGGCTCCAGAAGTATCCATCGAGCACAAAATCAGAAATCTCCGATCACCTCACTATACAGGTCTCCCTACGAAATATTCTACCTCTCATTGAACACATCTGCTGATTTTGAACTTGCTCTCTTGGGTGGAGCTTGCCAGGCTCCAGAAGTATCCATCGAGCACAAAATCAGAAATTTCCGATCACATCACTATACAGATCTCCCTACGAAATGTTCTACCTCTCATTGAACACATCTGCTGATTTTGAACTTGCTCTCTTGGGTGGAGCTTGCCAGGCTCCAGAAGTATCCATCGAGCACAAAATCAGAAATTTCCGATCACATCACTATACAGATCTCCCTACAAAATATTCTACCTCTCATTGAACACATCTGCTGATTTTGAACTTGCTCTCTTGGGTGGAGCTTACCAGGCTCCAAAAGTATCCATCGAGCACAAAATCAGAAATTTTCAATCGAACCACTATACAGATCTCCCTACGAAATGTTCTACCTCTCATTGAACACATCTGCTGATTTTGAACTTGCTCTCTTGGGTGGAGCTTGCCAGGCTCCAGAAGTATCCATCGAGCACAAAATCAGAAATTTCCGATCACATCACTATACAGATCTCCCTACGAAATGTTCTACCTCTCATTGAACACATCTGCTGATTTTGAACTTGCTCTCTTGGGTGGAGCTTGCCAGGCTCCAGAAGTATCCATCGAGCACAAAATCAGAAATTTCCGATCACATCACTATACAGATCTCCCTACGAAATGTTCTACCTCTCATTGAACACATCTGCTGATTTTGAACTTGCTCTCTTGGGTGGAGCTTACCAGGCTCCAGAAGTATCCATCGAGCACAAAATCAGAAATCTCCGATCACATCACTATACAGATCTCCCTACGAAATATTCTACCTCTCATTGAACACATCTGCTGATTTTGAACTTGCTCTCTTGGGTGGAGCTTGCCAGGCTCCAGAAGTATCCATCGAGCACAAAATCAGAAATCTCCGATCACATCACTGTACAGATCTCCCTACGAAATATTCTACCTCTCATTGAACATATCTGCTGATTTTGAACTTGCTCTCTTGGGTGGAGCTTGTCAGGCTCCAGAAGTATCCATCGAGCACAAAATCAGAAATCTCCGATCACATCACTGTACAGATTTCCCTACGAAATATTCTACCTCTCATTGAACATATCTTCTGATTTTGAACTTGCTCTCTTGGGTGGAGCTTACCAGGCTCCAGAAGTATCCATCGAGCACAAAATCAGAAATTTCCGATCACATCACTATACAGATCTCCCTACGAAATGTTCTACCTCTCATTGAACACATCTGCTGATTTTGAACTTGCTCTCTTGGGTGGAGCTTACCAGGCTCCAGAAGTATCCATCGAGCACAAAATCAGAAATCTCCGATCACATCACTATACAGATCTCCCTACGAAATATTCTACCTCTCATTGAACACATCTGCTGATTTTGAACTTGCTCTCTTGGGTGGAGCTTACCAGGCTCCAGAAGTATCCATCGAGCACAAAATCAGAAATTTTCAATCGAATCACTATACAGATCTCCCTACTAAATATTCTACCTCTCATTGAATACATCTGCTGATTTTGAACTTGCTCTCTTGGGTGGAGCTTACCAGGCTCCAGAAGTATCCATCGAGCACAAAATCAGAAATTTTCTATCGCATCACTATACAGATCTCCCTACGAAATGTTCTACCTCTCATTGAACACATCTGCTGATTTTGAACTTGCTCTCTTGGGTGGAGCTTACCAGGCTCCAGAAGTATCCATCGAGCACAAAATCAGAAATCTCCGATCACATCACTATACAGATCTCCCTACGAAATATTCTACCTCTCATTGAACACATCTGCTGATTTTGAACTTGCTCTCTTGGGTGGAGCTTACCAGGCTCCAGAAGTATCCATCGAGCACAAAATCAGAAATCTCCGATCACCTCACTATACAGGTCTCCCTACGAAATATTCTACCTCTCATTGAACACATCTGCTGATTTTGAACTTGCTCTCTTGGGTGGAGCTTACCAGGCTCCAAAAGTATCCATCGAGCACAAAATCAGAAATCTCCGATCACATCACTATACAGATCTCCCTACGAAATATTCTACCTCTCATTGAACACATCTGCTGATTTTGAACTTGCTCTCTTGGGTGGAGCTTACCAGGCTCCAAAAGTATCCATCGAGCACAAAATCAGAAATTTTCAATCGAACCACTATACAGATCTCCCTACGAAATGTTCTACCTCTCATTGAACACATCTGCTGATTTTGAACTTGCTCTCTTGGGTGGAGCTTGCCAGGCTCCAGAAGTATCCATCGAGCACAAAATCAGAAATTTCCGATCACATCACTATACAGATCTCCCTACGAAATGTTCTACCTCTCATTGAACACATCTGCTGATTTTGAACTTGCTCTCTTGGGTGGAGCTTACCAGGCTCCAGAAGTATCCATCGAGCACAAAATCAGAAATTTTCAATCGAATCACTATACAGATCTCCCTACGAAATGTTCTACCTCTCATTGAACACATCTGCTGATTTTGAACTTGCTCTCTTGGGTGGAGCTTACCAGGCTCCAGAAGTATCCATCGAGCACAAAATCAGAAATTTCCGATCACATCACTATACAGATCTCCCTACAAAATATTCTACCTCTCATTGAACACATCTGCTGATTTTGAACTTGCTCTCTTGGGTGGAGCTTACCAGGCTCCAAAAGTATCCATCGAGCACAAAATCAGAAATTTTCAATCGAACCACTATACAGATCTCCCTACGAAATGTTCTACCTCTCATTGAACACATCTGCTGATTTTGAACTTGCTCTCTTGGGTGGAGCTTGCCAGGCTCCAGAAGTATCCATCGAGCACAAAATCAGAAATTTCCGATCACATCACTATACAGATCTCCCTACGAAATGTTCTACCTCTCATTGAACACATCTGCTGATTTTGAACTTGCTCTCTTGGGTGGAGCTTGCCAGGCTCCAGAAGTATCCATCGAGCACAAAATCAGAAATTTTCAATCGAATCACTATACAGATCTCCCTACGAAATGTTCTACCTCTCATTGAACACATCTGCTGATTTTGAACTTGCTCTCTTGGTGGAGCTTACCAGGCTCCAGAAGAATCCATCGAGCACAAAATCAGAAATTTTCTATCGCATCACTATACAGATCTCCCTACAAAATATTCTACCTCTCATTGAACACATCTGCTGATTTTGAACTTGCTCTCTTGGGTGGAGCTTGTAAGGCTCCAGAAGTATCCATCGAGCACAAAATCAGAAATTTCCGATCACATCACTATACAGATCTCCCTACAAAATATTCTACCTCTCATTGAACACATCTGCTGATTTTGAACTTGCTCTCTTGGGTGGAGCTTACCAGGCTCCAGAAGTATCCATCGAGCACAAAATCAGAAATCTCCGATCACATCACTGTACAGATCTCCCTACGAAATATTCTACCTCTCATTGAACATATCTGCTGATTTTGAACTTGCTCTCTTGGGTGGAGCTTACCAGGCTCCAGAAGTATCCATCGAGCACAAAATCAGAAATCTCCGATCACATCACTGTACAGATTTCCCTACGAAATATTCTACCAATCATTGAACATATCTGCTGATTTTGAACTTGCTCTCTTGGGTAGAGCTTACCAGGCTCCAGAAGTATCCATCGAGCACAAAATCAGAAATTTTCTATCGCATCACTATACAGATCTCCCTACAAAATATTCTACCTCTCATTGAACACATCTGCTGATTTTGAACTTGCTCTCTTGGGTGGAGCTTACCAGGCTCCAGAAGTATCCATCGAGCACAAAATCAGAAATTTTCTATCGCATCACTATACAGATCTCCCTATGAAATGTTCTACCTCTCATTGAACACATCTGCTGATTTTGAACTTGCTCTCTTGGGTGGAGCTTACCAGGCTCCAGAAGTATCCATCGAGCACAAAATCAGAAATTCCTTCAAGCATCAAAACCAGAAAAACATCTTGAACAAATAAAAATTCAATGTCACGTTATACATTCTTCTTATCAAGTTCCTCAACTTCAATATACTGATTCTAAAATGCTTCCACGGATGGAGCTTACCAGGCTCCAGAAGATTCCTTCAAGCATCAAAACCAGAAAAAAAACATCCTTTAACCTTCCGTAACTCGCGCAGTTGACTACCTGCGTCAGCACCACGCTAATGTTGAATACAAAAAGCGAGATTTTTTCAACGTGTTGTACAAAATACAACAGCGCGATTGCCCGAGGGTTAACAAATACAAATTCAATGTCACTTGCACATTCTACTTATCAAGTATCTCAACTTCAATACAACTGATTCTGAAAATGCTTCCACGGATGGAGCTTACCAGGCTTCAGAAGATTCCTTCAAGCATCAAAACCAGAAAAAAAACATGCTTAACAATTACAAATTCAATGTCACGTTACATATTCTACTTATCAACTTCCTCAACTTCAATACAACTGATTCTAAAATGCTTCCACGGATGGAGCTTACCAGGCTCCAGAAGATTCCTTCAAGCATCAAAACCAGATAAAAAAACTTTCTGAGCCAATACAAATTCAATATCACGTTACACATTCTACTTCTCAATTTCCTCAATTTCAATACAACTGATTCTGATCATTCTCATACGTTTGGGGCTAACCAGGCTCCAGGCTCCAGAAGATCTAGGTCTACGTCCAGTAAAGAGGCAACCAACTTTTTTGTATCAGATCTTTAGTTGGATTTCTTGACCCAACCGGATCTCAGTGCTCAGCTTGGATACACTGACCAACTCCGATCTAGAGTTGGATTTTAACCTTCTTTTGATCCATCCGGATCTACGTCCAATGAAGCGACGACCAACTTTTCTGTATCAGGTCTTTAGTTGGATTTCTTGACCCAACCGGGTCTCAGTGCTCAGCTTGGACACACTGACCAACTCCGATCTAGAGTTGGATTTTGACCTTCTTTTGATCCATCCGGATCTACGTCCAATGAAGCGACGACCAACTTTTCTGTATCAGGTCTTTAGTTGGATTTCTTGACCCAACCGGGTCTCAGTGCTCAGCTTGGACACACTGACCAACTCCGATCTAGAGTTGGATTTTGACCTTCTCTTGATCCATCCGGATCTACGTCCAATGAAGCGACGACCAACTTTTCTGTATCAGGTCTTTAGTTGGATTTCTTGACCCAACCGGGTCTCAGTGCTCAGCTTGGACACACTGACCAACTCCGATCTAGAGTTGGATTTTGACCTTCTTTTGATCCATCCGGATCTACGTCCAATGAAGCGACGACCAACTTGTTGTATGTCACGAGTAGGCTCGTTTTCTGCGAAAATATAAATATTGCTTTTTTTGCACCGTATTCGACCCCCTGCAGAAATTTTTTGTCACACCACAATATGTTCCCACCAGTTTCAGCAGTTGGTTCGTTTCGCTGCTATCAATTTAAGCGTCGGTTACACTTTTTGGGTGGTGCATGGGATAATCGGTTTGTTTACTTGCTACTTTCTTTGGTGTTTGACATGTGAACAAATATTTAAGACGATTGGACATTTGCACGGTAATCTAAAAAGCAAAGCATGATGCAATATAGAAGTACGACATTTGCAGGGACAGCTTGACAGCTAGTAAATCATAAAAACCTTTCGAACAACAATCGTGGCCGATTTTTTTACTTATACATACATATTGCACTGTTCATGATAATGGTATTGTAATTGAGATTACCGTTTTTTAGGTGATTTTTGAACTTATTTCTCCAACGTAGGAATACTAACAAACTCCAGAAACGCATTTTTCATAATAATCTCACTTTCATCCAAAGATCTGCTAAATAAACAATATCATAGTTCTGCGTAGTTGACAGTTAATTATTTTCTTTAAATACGCTGTAGGCTAATTACCATCACTGCTTCTTCCATGTGCCCCAATTGTATTGCGTACATGTTTTTTTTACCCATCTTTTTCCTTTAGAACACGATATTAAGCAAACAGCGAAAAATTTTTTTTTTTGGCGACAAGCCATTAAGGACAAGCTCGCTAGAATCCCAAGATGACCGGCACAATGATCGACTTTTTAACCATCTCACGGTTTTAAGCGTACAAATCACATGAAAACCTCAACTAGCGCACCGGATCTTCTTATTCTAAGCTTGTAACTAGTGAGCAAGAACAAAATAAAAATGACTCTATCGTGAATTGTTTCCATCTTGAGATTTGCACAGTTACGGTTTCGGTGCACCAATGAACTGGGAAGTCCCTCATTTTACGGTTACATCAGTAAAATGAACTCTAAATATTTAAAAACGTTGAAAGCACAGCTTCCCGCTTAAATATAAATTTTTGACTCACCTTTTCTTTGCTTCCATGAAACATATCGAAACAAAATATAAAGAAATTACCTGATCGAAGTCGTCTGAATCTAGTGCAAACGCTTTGCACAACGAATATGGAACAAAAACATCACAACTTAATTGTATTTTTTCACCTAGTTCGAATTTTACGGAACATCCCCACATCATCACTGTTTTCAATTCCTTTTCCTTAGGTCTTCAATCAATATCTGCACACCAATACAAGGCAGCGCTGTTCCCCCGCTTGCATTGATCAAGTCCGCTGTGTTGCGACGAATAAAAACTTTTTTTTTTTAGGCTTTGCCCTTCTACGAAAGATTGCGAAGATACACCAACACGAATCACTGACGATTCCTTCTTTATTCCATCCCTTCACTATAGTTGGTCACCGACGCCATTTTCCAGCCGCCGCCGTCTCCGGCACAAGACAATCACAAACCCGGTTTCTTCCATTCTAACTCGATCCAAATCTCATTTGGAGCACTTATTTTAATAGGAAAATCACAATTCAAAACCTACCGTCATACGCCATTGTAGGATTTCTTGATTAGAAAATAATGAATAATCACTGTTTCTTTCCGATTTCATTCACAATTCATTTATTTTCCGCCACCACAGAGACTCACGAACTATCCACAATCACATCATTCTCAAAACTGACTATTCAACCAGCCTAGCCATTCACATCCATCATCTTGCTCTTTCTTCCCTTTGTTTTATCTCTTTTGATACGATCCCTTTCTCTTTCTCCCGACAACCAGCGTCCTAGCTCCGAGTAGGATTTCAATCGCTGTCTTTTCGTCGACCACAAGCGCGGAAGAAGGATTTCGGTGTGTATGCAGTTTCTCGATGGATACACTGATGGAAATTGTTGTGCGCATTGAAATGGAAATTCATTTTAATTTAACTATGTCTCGCTTCGTACTTCTACAGTAGGCACTTTGAAAAACAACATGGGACTAACATGCGAAGAGGGGTAGTTTACATACTTCTAAGATTGTTCATGGTTGTTCTTCTGAAAAAAAAAACTGGAATTCTGAAATCAGGCAGGGAATTTTCATTGATAAGGGATTTTTATTTTCATTTTGCAGCCTTTGGTGAGTAATGGCCGAATAGTCTTTGATGACCACTCAAACGGTATGAAATAGGAAAAAAGTATTTAGGTGTGAATTGGGGTGTTGGTAAAGACTTGGAAATTCCTTGAAAAAAATCTCAGAACATTACCAATAAAATTATGGTAGAACTTGTGTACTGCTAAGGAAAATACTCGAATTCGTAAAAAAAAATCTTTGAATAACTCTCGCTGACACGGGCCCACTATTTAGACCTTGTCTTCAAAAATGTTTAAGGTGACGATTTTCTGAAAGTCCTCGCTAAAAAAAGTAAGGAAAATGCATTTGGTTACTCAAATTGATGAACCCCCCGTTAATTGGACTCAAAATCATTTTTGCGGACCCCTCGATTTTGGTCAATTGTTGGCTCATTTAATTCTTTATAAGGCAGTGGCAACTATATTGCCACCTACTGTTTGTATTTTTTTTTTGTTTTCTAACGATTTATTTCGATCTTTTTTTTAGTTTACACAAAATTGGGATTACTAACAATGCCTGGTATTTTTTTGGTACTAAACAAAGCTTTAACAACAATTTGGGAGCCATTTGTAGTTTCAAAAATGGCTAAATTTGAACGCGTGAAGAAAATTAGCTCAAACTTATTCTGCTATTCTGCTATTATCAACGCATCCCCTGGCTTTCGCCCATCTGCGTTGTCTTTTCACTAGGCAATACGTCTACCAAATGATGTTTATGGGCTTGCCGGACCAAGCTATGTAGCTAAGCCAAACACCCCACCTACAACTGTTGGGTAGGCACCATTGTCCCGCCCACTGGTCTTTTACAGCTAGTTGTAGGTGCATGTGTGCGTGTAAGTATTGGAGTGTGTGTGTCAGTGTTGGTGTATTGTAGGCGCCAACTCGTTCTAATCCACTCTGATTGCTAACACCCTATTGAACCATTACCCTTAAATCTGGCAATCTATGAAATAGAATGAGTTAAGCGCCTGTACATAATAGTCAGTTAATCAAACAAGGAATATTAGTATTAAAGCGAAGATACAATTAAGCAACGCCCCGAACCTCGAGAGCACAAACCCCAAGAACCAAATGACAGGTTGCGCGAACAGTCGATCGACTGGCCACCACCAGTGAATAACCAATCGAGCAACCTCTCCAGCACAAACCGCCACCAGCTCTCCCGACCTGCGCCCAACAAATCCGAGGCACAGCCCAGCCATAGCTTCACCTTAAAACCAAAATCTAGATTGCAGAGCACAATACTTCCTAAGTAACCATGCAGCTCGGGTCGTAAATCACACACAACACGTTACAAATAAGACAAACACTACCACGCCCGTACAACCGAAACCGATCTAGGGTAGAAAGGGTCTCTTTCCACTCCAACCCGGACTCAACTGAACCCACAGGGTAGCGCACCCCACACACACTGCACTCATGCATCCATCACGACCCGAGCCGCACGGTCACCTGGGTTGCTTCTATCTGCATGACCTCACCCAACCCGTAACGCAGAGTTAAAATCCCTCTCTTGCATTACAAAGCAGTCCCTCTTCCCAAAGTTTGTGCGTGGTATAAATGAGATTATAAAGCTGAAGAAATCATCACCAGCACAGCCGCCAACAATGAGCACTCAATGGTGTCGGCAGAATCAATGACGACCCCCTCAGTCCCAAACCCAATTATCCTACACTACCCAAGGAACCACAATGCTGAAGCCGTACGCACTGCACATACGAAGTACATACAGACCTACCCGCACCGCCTAAACAAACCACCTAGGCCGAACACAAGCGAAAAGCGGCGCCACCACTGTTGAACCACGGCTATACCAGTAGGTATAATCGCAATTAAGCAATAGTAGATCCATTCCCCGCTCCTACTCAGCCCTAACGATCCATAGCAATGCTTTTCAATATATACACCCCACACACGCAACCCCCACAACCCAACAGTATGGTCACTTGAGTATCCCTGGGATTTTGATTACATGATGGTCAGGGATCACAGCCATCAAAACGTTCCACACTTTACCAGGACTTGCGACCTGTAACCATGATGATTTCCGCTATGGGAAACCATCATGGCTAGCGGTGTTAAGAAAATTAGCTCAAACTTATTGTATAATTATAGATTTGGTAAATATGTTAAGAAATAGTTAAATTATGGGTTGACATGAGCTGAACTACACAGTTTATATTATGGGTTAAGCCCTAATCCACTCTAAAATTTCTTTTCTGGCTTTTTGACGAAGTCAAAATAAGAAAAGTACCCTAAACGGGCAGTGGCAAGAATATTGCCACCAGCGCTGGTGGCCTAAACGGGCAGTGGCAACTATATTGCCACCTCAAAAGCTCAATTTTGGGGTAAACGGGCAGTGGCAACTATATTGCCACCAGCGTTTTTGGGCTTAACGGGCAGTGGCAATTATATCGCCACCTAGATTTTTGAAAGTTTCTTTCAAACAAAAATTGTTTTGTACTTGTTATCATGTATTTCCATAATAGTATGCGTTGACAACTCTTCTAGTTTTCTCGGCCTTATAAAGGGTTAAACGTAGGGGTAGGCGGGACAATATGGACACCCGGGGCAGAATGGACACCCTTAATATTTTCAAATATGCGAACTTTTTTGAACTTTTAATGAATGGAGAATATAGTCCATTTGTCTAAAACGTAGTTTAAGGAAAGAAACATTCGGAATTAAAATTATACTTGATTTTACACGAAAAAGTTGCGTCCTCCGTTTTTTGTGCATGGAAATTATAATTTTCACACCATCTAAAATAAGATTTAGTGATTAATTTGTTGCAGGTCGATAAAAACCTGATATTTCTAGAACACATGCAAGTAGTTTTGCTGTATCTACATGCTTAACATGTTTATATTTTCTTCTATATTATATCGAAAATCAAGTTTGGAAATATCTTCTGCTGCCGGGGCAAAATGGACACTCACCTTTTTGAAAGAAGCTGCAAGGGAAAAATATAACCTAAATCACAAGCCAATCAAATTCTTTGATTTCAGTATATTTTCGGTTAAATGTTCACTATAGTAGATATAGGGTGAAACAAATTGGTCAAAAAACGACAGCAGTGTAAAATAGTTGTTCTAGGCACAGCTGTACATGCCGACAAAAACGAAGCTTTATCCAAAATAGCCTGAATTTAAATTAACTGAACAAAAATGAACTACTTTGGCGTATTATTTATCCATAACAGTTGTTTTGTAATGAAATGACTTTATAGGTGTGAGAATCTTTCTCTGTAATGATTATTCAACAACTGTATTCATTATTTGTATACACTTTATTACCGATACTTCAATATTACATACAATGATTCACACTCTAGACAACAATAACAACATCTCCACATATGACAGATACTCAATGTAAACATACACGCTAAACGTAATAGAGTAATACAATAATTTATTATGTGCATACCACAAGGTACCACATCTCGTTTTTTCTCCAGATCCGCAGCAAGGTCACTCCACGTTGTTTCGCTTATAGTCTCCTCAGTTTATAAACGTCTCGCTTCAGTATCACATCAAAATTAGAAGTACAGTCATCCATTTGGTCATCCATCTCTGCTCGGCATTTTGGTAAATTACTTGGCCGTTACTTGTGGTTGTACCTAAAAAGAAATATTATTTTGACCCAAATATTTTCCCAAATCCCAAAATATTTTTAATACTGAGTGTCAAGCTAAATATTAACTTTGCTGATGAATTATTTGAATTGCTTTCCTCTTCTCAAATGTTTTCAATGACAGCTAGCATGCAAACATTGTATACTGCCCACTGATTTTTTTTGACATGTCCTTTCATAGAAGAATCTCATACAAAAGGTATGTATATTCAGATTATTATTCAGACATTTTTTTTAACTAATATGTCGGAACACTGCACGAATGTTACAGTGGAAAAATTATCAATATCCATTAACTCGTTTTCGATCCAAAGTGTCCAAGTGTCATACAAACACTATTTTATTTTATGTTTTTTTTTGGCGAACTTTGCTGGAACTCGTTTCTTGTTCAGAATATATTCAGAAGTTTGGCTTAACAGATTTTGTTTTCTAAATATCGAAGGGATTGATACTTTTTTTAAATCAAATCACGATTTTGAAAAACGTCACTTGTCCAAAGCAATATTTGTAATACTAGTTTTAGCTAAATAGTAATTTGAAAACTTGAAAACATCCATTTTTTGAATTATATTTTATATATATATTGTTCAGCTTTTGAAAGTATAGTAGAATATTAATATTCATTCTTTTTTTTCATGTTGTAATCCTATAATTATCTCAAATTCTTAATACATACATCATCGTCGCAGTACCAAATCGAAGTCACGCATTTAAGCACATGCAAAGTTGCAGTTGTGACGTAAATTTGAACCGGTTGCTGGTATTGCGCATCATTAAGCTACTTAAGAGCTGAAATTAGCACTAATCTAAATCGAGTTGCTATGTTTATAAGTAGGTTAAACATCAATTTTCGCCCCGCCAGTCACTTCGGCTTCCAACCGTAAACGTAATGATAGTAGCCAATTATTATATACAAAGCAATTTTCTCCAGATAAAAAAATAAATCGATCATCTTATTGGAGCACTTTTCGACGGTTCACCTATATAGGTGTCCACGGTTTTAGGAACCATGTTTCCGATAATTTCGGAATTCTTATGATTTACCATTTACCTTTCAAACTGAATGAGTTTATTTTTACGGTTTGGTCGTTCAATAGGTTTACATTCTACGATGCATATTTTCCCTCATTAACTGGTGATTCGTGCTCAATCAAACCTATTTTAACATTACAAAACCAAAAATTTGTTCCTTTGATGTCGCTCTTTTGGGTTCTGAACTGTAGGACTTATTTTAATGGTGTACCTCCAAAATATTGCAAAAGCACCTCAACATGTTATGTTCTCACTCTAGATACCTAATGAAGCTATTTCAACAAGCCTTTTCCAAATTATTCGCATTCAATGTACCGTCAAAATTTAGAACTTTTTATCTTTAAGTAACTTTGATTTTCTACATATGCCTATCATACTGATAATATTCTCAGTTCGTTGGATCGGACTAGAATATTCTGCATTATTGCAAAGCTCAATCATTTGTCTATCATATCACTTATTTCACATTTTTTCGATGAAATACATCCTCATATTTTTTTTTGTTAACGACTACAAGTCTGACGTAGTGCACACTGACCATGATTGTCTGTGTCATGATGGCCCTTACGCTTGCCTCTACGATTCATTTCTTTGTACTGAAACAATTTAAAGCACGTTTTTATTCAAATTTTCAATGAACTCATAACACAAATATCACTTATACATGTACATGCATTTTTATTGGTAAAAATCCATGAATTTGATATATAAATTTTATTTATACACACATATTCGTTTTCCACGCTGGATCACACATAAAATCGATGGACCTTATATAAACTATGTGTATCTACACATGAATAGGGTTATCTATGACAAATTGCATAAATCTATGTGAGCGACACATGCATACAATATTTGCAGTTTTTTCAGTGTATGAAATCTAAAAATTCAAACAAGGTAACATGTTAGTAATGGTACCTGTTTGCATTAATAAGCTCGACTGAAAAACAAACCTCATAATCCAGCTTTCATTAGATATATCTATTCCTGTAGTTACAGAAATGATTATCTTTTTTTATTCCAATATCTTGTGCTTTTGATATACTGTACGTTATTCTCCTCAATAATAGTTTCAATACTTCTTTAACTGATCAAAATTTGTCTCTTCCTATAAGGAAATTATTGCGCAGAATTTGTTGTTGAGCGTAATGCTGTACCTTGTTCTCTAACTTGTGCCACAGTTCTTGGCAAGATGGCCACTCATTAGCAAAAATGGCACTATATCCAGTGTACGGCAATCATAAGTCAAAATGCCCCTCCTGATTTTGAACTCGCTCTCTTGGGTGGAGCTTACCAGGCTCCAGAAGTATCCATCGAGCACAAAATCAGAAATTTTCTATCGCATCACTATACAGATCTCCCTATGAAATGTTCTACCTCTCATTGAACACATCTGCTGATTTTGAACTTGCTCTCTTGGGTGGAGCTTACCAGGCTCCAGAAGTATCCATCGAGCACAAAATCAGAAATTCCTTCAAGCATCAAAACCAGAAAAACATCTTGAACAAATAAAAATTCAATGTCACGTTATACATTCTTCTTATCAAGTTCCTCAACTTCAATACAACTGATTCTAAAATGCTTCCACGGATGGAGCTTACCAGGCTCCAGAAGATTCCTTCAAGCATCAAAACCAGAAAAAAAACATCCTTTAACCTTCCGTAACTCGCGCAGTTGACTACCTGCGTCAGCACCACGCTAATGTTGAATACAAAAAGCGAGATTTTTTCAACGTGTTGTACAAAATACAACAGCGCGATTGCCCGAGGGTTAACAAATACAAATTCAATGTCACTTGCACATTCTACTTATCAAGTATCTCAACTTCAATACAACTGATTCTGAAAATGCTTCCACGGATGGAGCTTACCAGGCTTCAGAAGATTCCTTCAAGCATCAAAACCAGAAAAAAAACATGCTTAACAATTACAAATTCAATGTCACGTTACATATTCTACTTATCAACTTCCTCAACTTCAATACAACTGATTCTAAAATGCTTCCACGGATGGAGCTTACCAGGCTCCAGAAGATTCCTTCAAGCATCAAAACCAGATAAAAAAACTTTCTGAGCCAATACAAATTCAATATCACGTTACACATTCTACTTCTCAATTTCCTCAATTTCAATACAACTGATTCTGATCATTCTCATACGTTTGGGGCTAACCAGGCTCCAGGCTCCAGAAGATCTAGGTCTACGTCCAGTAAAGAGGCAACCAACTTTTTTGTATCAGATCTTTAGTTGGATTTCTTGACCCAACCGGATCTCAGTGCTCAGCTTGGATACACTGACCAACTCCGATCTAGAGTTGGATTTTAACCTTCTTTTGATCCATCCGGATCTACGTCCAATGAAGCGACGACCAACTTTTCTGTATCAGGTCTTTAGTTGGATTTCTTGACCCAACCGGGTCTCAGTGCTCAGCTTGGACACACTGACCAACTCCGATCTAGAGTTGGATTTTGACCTTCTTTTGATCCATCCGGATCTACGTCCAATGAAGCGACGACCAACTTTTCTGTATCAGGTCTTTAGTTGGATTTCTTGACCCAACCGGGTCTCAGTGCTCAGCTTGGACACACTGACCAACTCCGATCTAGAGTTGGATTTTGACCTTCTCTTGATCCATCCGGATCTACGTCCAATGAAGCGACGACCAACTTTTCTGTATCAGGTCTTTAGTTGGATTTCTTGACCCAACCGGGTCTCAGTGCTCAGCTTGGACACACTGACCAACTCCGATCTAGAGTTGGATTTTGACCTTCTTTTGATCCATCCGGATCTACGTCCAATGAAGCGACGACCAACTTGTTGTATGTCACGAGTAGGCTCGTTTTCTGCGAAAATATAAATATTGCTTTTTTTGCACCGTATTCGACCCCCTGCAGAAATTTTTTGTCACACCACAATATGTTCCCACCAGTTTCAGCAGTTGGTTCGTTTCGCTGCTATCAATTTAAGCGTCGGTTACACTTTTTGGGTGGTGCATGGGATAATCGGTTTGTTTACTTGCTACTTTCTTTGGTGTTTGACATGTGAACAAATATTTAAGACGATTGGACATTTGCACGGTAATCTAAAAAGCAAAGCATGATGCAATATAGAAGTACGACATTTGCAGGGACAGCTTGACAGCTAGTAAATCATAAAAACCTTTCGAACAACAATCGTGGCCGATTTTTTTACTTATACATACATATTGCACTGTTCATGATAATGGTATTGTAATTGAGATTACCGTTTTTTAGGTGATTTTTGAACTTATTTCTCCAACGTAGGAATACTAACAAACTCCAGAAACGCATTTTTCATAATAATCTCACTTTCATCCAAAGATCTGCTAAATAAACAATATCATAGTTCTGCGTAGTTGACAGTTAATTATTTTCTTTAAATACGCTGTAGGCTAATTACCATCACTGCTTCTTCCATGTGCCCCAATTGTATTGCGTACATGTTTTTTTTACCCATCTTTTTCCTTTAGAACACGATATTAAGCAAACAGCGAAAAATTTTTTTTTTTGGCGACAAGCCATTAAGGACAAGCTCGCTAGAATCCCAAGATGACCGGCACAATGATCGACTTTTTAACCATCTCACGGTTTTAAGCGTACAAATCACATGAAAACCTCAACTAGCGCACCGGATCTTCTTATTCTAAGCTTGTAACTAGTGAGCAAGAACAAAATAAAAATGACTCTATCGTGAATTGTTTCCATCTTGAGATTTGCACAGTTACGGTTTCGGTGCACCAATGAACTGGGAAGTCCCTCATTTTACGGTTACATCAGTAAAATGAACTCTAAATATTTAAAAACGTTGAAAGCACAGCTTCCCGCTTAAATATAAATTTTTGACTCACCTTTTCTTTGCTTCCATGAAACATATCGAAACAAAATATAAAGAAATTACCTGATCGAAGTCGTCTGAATCTAGTGCAAACGCTTTGCACAACGAATATGGAACAAAAACATCACAACTTAATTGTATTTTTTCACCTAGTTCGAATTTTACGGAACATCCCCACATCATCACTGTTTTCAATTCCTTTTCCTTAGGTCTTCAATCAATATCTGCACACCAATACAAGGCAGCGCTGTTCCCCCGCTTGCATTGATCAAGTCCGCTGTGTTGCGACGAATAAAAACTTTTTTTTTTTAGGCTTTGCCCTTCTACGAAAGATTGCGAAGATACACCAACACGAATCACTGACGATTCCTTCTTTATTCCATCCCTTCACTATAGTTGGTCACCGACGCCATTTTCCAGCCGCCGCCGTCTCCGGCACAAGACAATCACAAACCCGGTTTCTTCCATTCTAACTCGATCCAAATCTCATTTGGAGCACTTATTTTAATAGGAAAATCACAATTCAAAACCTACCGTCATACGCCATTGTAGGATTTCTTGATTAGAAAATAATGAATAATCACTGTTTCTTTCCGATTTCATTCACAATTCATTTATTTTCCGCCACCACAGAGACTCACGAACTATCCACAATCACATCATTCTCAAAACTGACTATTCAACCAGCCTAGCCATTCACATCCATCATCTTGCTCTTTCTTCCCTTTGTTTTATCTCTTTTGATACGATCCCTTTCTCTTTCTCCCGACAACCAGCGTCCTAGCTCCGAGTAGGATTTCAATCGCTGTCTTTTCGTCGACCACAAGCGCGGAAGAAGGATTTCGGTGTGTATGCAGTTTCTCGATGGATACACTGATGGAAATTGTTGTGCGCATTGAAATGGAAATTCATTTTAATTTAACTATGTCTCGCTTCGTACTTCTACAGTAGGCACTTTGAAAAACAACATGGGACTAACATGCGAAGAGGGGTAGTTTACATACTTCTAAGATTGTTCATGGTTGTTCTTCTGAAAAAAAAAACTGGAATTCTGAAATCAGGCAGGGAATTTTCATTGATAAGGGATTTTTATTTTCATTTTGCAGCCTTTGGTGAGTAATGGCCGAATAGTCTTTGATGACCACTCAAACGGTATGAAATAGGAAAAAAGTATTTAGGTGTGAATTGGGGTGTTGGTAAAGACTTGGAAATTCCTTGAAAAAAATCTCAGAACATTACCAATAAAATTATGGTAGAACTTGTGTACTGCTAAGGAAAATACTCGAATTCGTAAAAAAAAATCTTTGAATAACTCTCGCTGACACGGGCCCACTATTTAGACCTTGTCTTCAAAAATGTTTAAGGTGACGATTTTCTGAAAGTCCTCGCTAAAAAAAGTAAGGAAAATGCATTTGGTTACTCAAATTGATGAACCCCCCGTTAATTGGACTCAAAATCATTTTTGCGGACCCCTCGATTTTGGTCAATTGTTGGCTCATTTAATTCTTTATAAGGCAGTGGCAACTATATTGCCACCTACTGTTTGTATTTTTTTTTTGTTTTCTAACGATTTATTTCGATCTTTTTTTTAGTTTACACAAAATTGGGATTACTAACAATGCCTGGTATTTTTTTGGTACTAAACAAAGCTTTAACAACAATTTGGGAGCCATTTGTAGTTTCAAAAATGGCTAAATTTGAACGCGTGAAGAAAATTAGCTCAAACTTATTCTGCTATTCTGCTATTATCAACGCATCCCCTGGCTTTCGCCCATCTGCGTTGTCTTTTCACTAGGCAATACGTCTACCAAATGATGTTTATGGGCTTGCCGGACCAAGCTATGTAGCTAAGCCAAACACCCCACCTACAACTGTTGGGTAGGCACCATTGTCCCGCCCACTGGTCTTTTACAGCTAGTTGTAGGTGCATGTGTGCGTGTAAGTATTGGAGTGTGTGTGTCAGTGTTGGTGTATTGTAGGCGCCAACTCGTTCTAATCCACTCTGATTGCTAACACCCTATTGAACCATTACCCTTAAATCTGGCAATCTATGAAATAGAATGAGTTAAGCGCCTGTACATAATAGTCAGTTAATCAAACAAGGAATATTAGTATTAAAGCGAAGATACAATTAAGCAACGCCCCGAACCTCGAGAGCACAAACCCCAAGAACCAAATGACAGGTTGCGCGAACAGTCGATCGACTGGCCACCACCAGTGAATAACCAATCGAGCAACCTCTCCAGCACAAACCGCCACCAGCTCTCCCGACCTGCGCCCAACAAATCCGAGGCACAGCCCAGCCATAGCTTCACCTTAAAACCAAAATCTAGATTGCAGAGCACAATACTTCCTAAGTAACCATGCAGCTCGGGTCGTAAATCACACACAACACGTTACAAATAAGACAAACACTACCACGCCCGTACAACCGAAACCGATCTAGGGTAGAAAGGGTCTCTTTCCACTCCAACCCGGACTCAACTGAACCCACAGGGTAGCGCACCCCACACACACTGCACTCATGCATCCATCACGACCCGAGCCGCACGGTCACCTGGGTTGCTTCTATCTGCATGACCTCACCCAACCCGTAACGCAGAGTTAAAATCCCTCTCTTGCATTACAAAGCAGTCCCTCTTCCCAAAGTTTGTGCGTGGTATAAATGAGATTATAAAGCTGAAGAAATCATCACCAGCACAGCCGCCAACAATGAGCACTCAATGGTGTCGGCAGAATCAATGACGACCCCCTCAGTCCCAAACCCAATTATCCTACACTACCCAAGGAACCACAATGCTGAAGCCGTACGCACTGCACATACGAAGTACATACAGACCTACCCGCACCGCCTAAACAAACCACCTAGGCCGAACACAAGCGAAAAGCGGCGCCACCACTGTTGAACCACGGCTATACCAGTAGGTATAATCGCAATTAAGCAATAGTAGATCCATTCCCCGCTCCTACTCAGCCCTAACGATCCATAGCAATGCTTTTCAATATATACACCCCACACACGCAACCCCCACAACCCAACAGTATGGTCACTTGAGTATCCCTGGGATTTTGATTACATGATGGTCAGGGATCACAGCCATCAAAACGTTCCACACTTTACCAGGACTTGCGACCTGTAACCATGATGATTTCCGCTATGGGAAACCATCATGGCTAGCGGTGTTAAGAAAATTAGCTCAAACTTATTGTATAATTATAGATTTGGTAAATATGTTAAGAAATAGTTAAATTATGGGTTGACATGAGCTGAACTACACAGTTTATATTATGGGTTAAGCCCTAATCCACTCTAAAATTTCTTTTCTGGCTTTTTGACGAAGTCAAAATAAGAAAAGTACCCTAAACGGGCAGTGGCAAGAATATTGCCACCAGCGCTGGTGGCCTAAACGGGCAGTGGCAACTATATTGCCACCTCAAAAGCTCAATTTTGGGGTAAACGGGCAGTGGCAACTATATTGCCACCAGCGTTTTTGGGCTTAACGGGCAGTGGCAATTATATCGCCACCTAGATTTTTGAAAGTTTCTTTCAAACAAAAATTGTTTTGTACTTGTTATCATGTATTTCCATAATAGTATGCGTTGACAACTCTTCTAGTTTTCTCGGCCTTATAAAGGGTTAAACGTAGGGGTAGGCGGGACAATATGGACACCCGGGGCAGAATGGACACCCTTAATATTTTCAAATATGCGAACTTTTTTGAACTTTTAATGAATGGAGAATATAGTCCATTTGTCTAAAACGTAGTTTAAGGAAAGAAACATTCGGAATTAAAATTATACTTGATTTTACACGAAAAAGTTGCGTCCTCCGTTTTTTGTGCATGGAAATTATAATTTTCACACCATCTAAAATAAGATTTAGTGATTAATTTGTTGCAGGTCGATAAAAACCTGATATTTCTAGAACACATGCAAGTAGTTTTGCTGTATCTACATGCTTAACATGTTTATATTTTCTTCTATATTATATCGAAAATCAAGTTTGGAAATATCTTCTGCTGCCGGGGCAAAATGGACACTCACCTTTTTGAAAGAAGCTGCAAGGGAAAAATATAACCTAAATCACAAGCCAATCAAATTCTTTGATTTCAGTATATTTTCGGTTAAATGTTCACTATAGTAGATATAGGGTGAAACAAATTGGTCAAAAAACGACAGCAGTGTAAAATAGTTGTTCTAGGCACAGCTGTACATGCCGACAAAAACGAAGCTTTATCCAAAATAGCCTGAATTTAAATTAACTGAACAAAAATGAACTACTTTGGCGTATTATTTATCCATAACAGTTGTTTTGTAATGAAATGACTTTATAGGTGTGAGAATCTTTCTCTGTAATGATTATTCAACAACTGTATTCATTATTTGTATACACTTTATTACCGATACTTCAATATTACATACAATGATTCACACTCTAGACAACAATAACAACATCTCCACATATGACAGATACTCAATGTAAACATACACGCTAAACGTAATAGAGTAATACAATAATTTATTATGTGCATACCACAAGGTACCACATCTCGTTTTTTCTCCAGATCCGCAGCAAGGTCACTCCACGTTGTTTCGCTTATAGTCTCCTCAGTTTATAAACGTCTCGCTTCAGTATCACATCAAAATTAGAAGTACAGTCATCCATTTGGTCATCCATCTCTGCTCGGCATTTTGGTAAATTACTTGGCCGTTACTTGTGGTTGTACCTAAAAAGAAATATTATTTTGACCCAAATATTTTCCCAAATCCCAAAATATTTTTAATACTGAGTGTCAAGCTAAATATTAACTTTGCTGATGAATTATTTGAATTGCTTTCCTCTTCTCAAATGTTTTCAATGACAGCTAGCATGCAAACATTGTATACTGCCCACTGATTTTTTTTGACATGTCCTTTCATAGAAGAATCTCATACAAAAGGTATGTATATTCAGATTATTATTCAGACATTTTTTTTAACTAATATGTCGGAACACTGCACGAATGTTACAGTGGAAAAATTATCAATATCCATTAACTCGTTTTCGATCCAAAGTGTCCAAGTGTCATACAAACACTATTTTATTTTATGTTTTTTTTTGGCGAACTTTGCTGGAACTCGTTTCTTGTTCAGAATATATTCAGAAGTTTGGCTTAACAGATTTTGTTTTCTAAATATCGAAGGGATTGATACTTTTTTTAAATCAAATCACGATTTTGAAAAACGTCACTTGTCCAAAGCAATATTTGTAATACTAGTTTTAGCTAAATAGTAATTTGAAAACTTGAAAACATCCATTTTTTGAATTATATTTTATATATATATTGTTCAGCTTTTGAAAGTATAGTAGAATATTAATATTCATTCTTTTTTTTCATGTTGTAATCCTATAATTATCTCAAATTCTTAATACATACATCATCGTCGCAGTACCAAATCGAAGTCACGCATTTAAGCACATGCAAAGTTGCAGTTGTGACGTAAATTTGAACCGGTTGCTGGTATTGCGCATCATTAAGCTACTTAAGAGCTGAAATTAGCACTAATCTAAATCGAGTTGCTATGTTTATAATGTGGTTAAACATCAATTTTCGCCCCGCCAGTCACTTCGGCTTCCAACCGTAAACGTAATGATAGTAGCCAATTATTATATACAAAGCAATTTTCTCCAGATAAAAAAATAAATCGATCATCTTATTGGAGCACTTTTCGACGGTTCACCTATATAGGTGTCCACGGTTTTAGGAACCATGTTTCCGATAATTTCGGAATTCTTATGATTTACCATTTACCTTTCAAACTGAATGAGTTTATTTTTACGGTTTGGTCGTTCAATAGGTTTACATTCTACGATGCATATTTTCCCTCATTAACTGGTGATTCGTGCTCAATCAAACCTATTTTAACATTACAAAACCAAAAATTTGTTCCTTTGATGTCGCTCTTTTGGGTTCTGAACTGTAGGACTTATTTTAATGGTGTACCTCCAAAATATTGCAAAAGCACCTCAACATGTTATGTTCTCACTCTAGATACCTAATGAAGCTATTTCAACAAGCCTTTTCCAAATTATTCGCATTCAATGTACCGTCAAAATTTAGAACTTTTTATCTTTAAGTAACTTTGATTTTCTACATATGCCTATCATACTGATAATATTCTCAGTTCGTTGGATCGGACTAGAATATTCTGCATTATTGCAAAGCTCAATCATTTGTCTATCATATCACTTATTTCACATTTTTTCGATGAAATACATCCTCATATTTTTTTTTGTTAACGACTACAAGTCTGACGTAGTGCACACTGACCATGATTGTCTGTGTCATGATGGCCCTTACGCTTGCCTCTACGATTCATTTCTTTGTACTGAAACAATTTAAAGCACGTTTTTATTCAAATTTTCAATGAACTCATAACACAAATATCACTTATACATGTACATGCATTTTTATTGGTAAAAATCCATGAATTTGATATATAAATTTTATTTATACACACATATTCGTTTTCCACGCTGGATCACACATAAAATCGATGGACCTTATATAAACTATGTGTATCTACACATGAATAGGGTTATCTATGACAAATTGCATAAATCTATGTGAGCGACACATGCATACAATATTTGCAGTTTTTTCAGTGTATGAAATCTAAAAATTCAAACAAGGTAACATGTTAGTAATGGTACCTGTTTGCATTAATAAGCTCGACTGAAAAACAAACCTCATAATCCAGCTTTCATTAGATATATCTATTCCTGTAGTTACAGAAATGATTATCTTTTTTTATTCCAATATCTTGTGCTTTTGATATACTGTACGTTATTCTCCTCAATAATAGTTTCAATACTTCTTTAACTGATCAAAATTTGTCTCTTCCTATAAGGAAATTATTGCGCAGAATTTGTTGTTGAGCGTAATGCTGTACCTTGTTCTCTAACTTGTGCCACAGTTCTTGGCAAGATGGCCACTCATTAGCAAAAATGGCACTATATCCAGTGTACGGCAATCATAAGTCAAAATGCCCCTCCTGATTTTGAACTCGCTCTCTTGGGTGGAGCTTACCAGGCTCCAGAAGTATCCATCGAGCACAAAATCAGAAATTTTCTATCGCATCACTATACAGATCTCCCTATGAAATGTTCTACCTCTCATTGAACACATCTGCTGATTTTGAACTTGCTCTCTTGGGTGGAGCTTACCAGGCTCCAGAAGTATCCATCGAGCACAAAATCAGAAATTCCTTCAAGCATCAAAACCAGAAAAACATCTTGAACAAATAAAAATTCAATGTCACGTTATACATTCTTCTTATCAAGTTCCTCAACTTCAATACAACTGATTCTAAAATGCTTCCACGGATGGAGCTTACCAGGCTCCAGAAGATTCCTTCAAGCATCAAAACCAGAAAAAAAACATCCTTTAACCTTCCGTAACTCGCGCAGTTGACTACCTGCGTCAGCACCACGCTAATGTTGAATACAAAAAGCGAGATTTTTTCAACGTGTTGTACAAAATACAACAGCGCGATTGCCCGAGGGTTAACAAATACAAATTCAATGTCACTTGCACATTCTACTTATCAAGTATCTCAACTTCAATACAACTGATTCTGAAAATGCTTCCACGGATGGAGCTTACCAGGCTTCAGAAGATTCCTTCAAGCATCAAAACCAGAAAAAAAACATGCTTAACAATTACAAATTCAATGTCACGTTACATATTCTACTTATCAACTTCCTCAACTTCAATACAACTGATTCTAAAATGCTTCCACGGATGGAGCTTACCAGGCTCCAGAAGATTCCTTCAAGCATCAAAACCAGATAAAAAAACTTTCTGAGCCAATACAAATTCAATATCACGTTACACATTCTACTTCTCAATTTCCTCAATTTCAATACAACTGATTCTGATCATTCTCATACGTTTGGGGCTAACCAGGCTCCAGGCTCCAGAAGATCTAGGTCTACGTCCAGTAAAGAGGCAACCAACTTTTTTGTATCAGATCTTTAGTTGGATTTCTTGACCCAACCGGATCTCAGTGCTCAGCTTGGATACACTGACCAACTCCGATCTAGAGTTGGATTTTAACCTTCTTTTGATCCATCCGGATCTACGTCCAATGAAGCGACGACCAACTTTTCTGTATCAGGTCTTTAGTTGGATTTCTTGACCCAACCGGGTCTCAGTGCTCAGCTTGGACACACTGACCAACTCCGATCTAGAGTTGGATTTTGACCTTCTTTTGATCCATCCGGATCTACGTCCAATGAAGCGACGACCAACTTTTCTGTATCAGGTCTTTAGTTGGATTTCTTGACCCAACCGGGTCTCAGTGCTCAGCTTGGACACACTGACCAACTCCGATCTAGAGTTGGATTTTGACCTTCTCTTGATCCATCCGGATCTACGTCCAATGAAGCGACGACCAACTTTTCTGTATCAGGTCTTTAGTTGGATTTCTTGACCCAACCGGGTCTCAGTGCTCAGCTTGGACACACTGACCAACTCCGATCTAGAGTTGGATTTTGACCTTCTTTTGATCCATCCGGATCTACGTCCAATGAAGCGACGACCAACTTGTTGTATGTCACGAGTAGGCTCGTTTTCTGCGAAAATATAAATATTGCTTTTTTTGCACCGTATTCGACCCCCTGCAGAAATTTTTTGTCACACCACAATATGTTCCCACCAGTTTCAGCAGTTGGTTCGTTTCGCTGCTATCAATTTAAGCGTCGGTTACACTTTTTGGGTGGTGCATGGGATAATCGGTTTGTTTACTTGCTACTTTCTTTGGTGTTTGACATGTGAACAAATATTTAAGACGATTGGACATTTGCACGGTAATCTAAAAAGCAAAGCATGATGCAATATAGAAGTACGACATTTGCAGGGACAGCTTGACAGCTAGTAAATCATAAAAACCTTTCGAACAACAATCGTGGCCGATTTTTTTACTTATACATACATATTGCACTGTTCATGATAATGGTATTGTAATTGAGATTACCGTTTTTTAGGTGATTTTTGAACTTATTTCTCCAACGTAGGAATACTAACAAACTCCAGAAACGCATTTTTCATAATAATCTCACTTTCATCCAAAGATCTGCTAAATAAACAATATCATAGTTCTGCGTAGTTGACAGTTAATTATTTTCTTTAAATACGCTGTAGGCTAATTACCATCACTGCTTCTTCCATGTGCCCCAATTGTATTGCGTACATGTTTTTTTTACCCATCTTTTTCCTTTAGAACACGATATTAAGCAAACAGCGAAAAATTTTTTTTTTTGGCGACAAGCCATTAAGGACAAGCTCGCTAGAATCCCAAGATGACCGGCACAATGATCGACTTTTTAACCATCTCACGGTTTTAAGCGTACAAATCACATGAAAACCTCAACTAGCGCACCGGATCTTCTTATTCTAAGCTTGTAACTAGTGAGCAAGAACAAAATAAAAATGACTCTATCGTGAATTGTTTCCATCTTGAGATTTGCACAGTTACGGTTTCGGTGCACCAATGAACTGGGAAGTCCCTCATTTTACGGTTACATCAGTAAAATGAACTCTAAATATTTAAAAACGTTGAAAGCACAGCTTCCCGCTTAAATATAAATTTTTGACTCACCTTTTCTTTGCTTCCATGAAACATATCGAAACAAAATATAAAGAAATTACCTGATCGAAGTCGTCTGAATCTAGTGCAAACGCTTTGCACAACGAATATGGAACAAAAACATCACAACTTAATTGTATTTTTTCACCTAGTTCGAATTTTACGGAACATCCCCACATCATCACTGTTTTCAATTCCTTTTCCTTAGGTCTTCAATCAATATCTGCACACCAATACAAGGCAGCGCTGTTCCCCCGCTTGCATTGATCAAGTCCGCTGTGTTGCGACGAATAAAAACTTTTTTTTTTTTAGGCTTTGCCCTTCTACGAAAGATTGCGAAGATACACCAACACGAATCACTGACGATTCCTTCTTTATTCCATCCCTTCACTATAGTTGGTCACCGACGCCATTTTCCAGCCGCCGCCGTCTCCGGCACAAGACAATCACAAACCCGGTTTCTTCCATTCTAACTCGATCCAAATCTCATTTGGAGCACTTATTTTAATAGGAAAATCACAATTCAAAACCTACCGTCATACGCCATTGTAGGATTTCTTGATTAGAAAATAATGAATAATCACTGTTTCTTTCCGATTTCATTCACAATTCATTTATTTTCCGCCACCACAGAGACTCACGAACTATCCACAATCACATCATTCTCAAAACTGACTATTCAACCAGCCTAGCCATTCACATCCATCATCTTGCTCTTTCTTCCCTTTGTTTTATCTCTTTTGATACGATCCCTTTCTCTTTCTCCCGACAACCAGCGTCCTAGCTCCGAGTAGGATTTCAATCGCTGTCTTTTCGTCGACCACAAGCGCGGAAGAAGGATTTCGGTGTGTATGCAGTTTCTCGATGGATACACTGATGGAAATTGTTGTGCGCATTGAAATGGAAATTCATTTTAATTTAACTATGTCTCGCTTCGTACTTCTACAGTAGGCACTTTGAAAAACAACATGGGACTAACATGCGAAGAGGGGTAGTTTACATACTTCTAAGATTGTTCATGGTTGTTCTTCTGAAAAAAAAAACTGGAATTCTGAAATCAGGCAGGGAATTTTCATTGATAAGGGATTTTTATTTTCATTTTGCAGCCTTTGGTGAGTAATGGCCGAATAGTCTTTGATGACCACTCAAACGGTATGAAATAGGAAAAAAGTATTTAGGTGTGAATTGGGGTGTTGGTAAAGACTTGGAAATTCCTTGAAAAAAATCTCAGAACATTACCAATAAAATTATGGTAGAACTTGTGTACTGCTAAGGAAAATACTCGAATTCGTAAAAAAAAATCTTTGAATAACTCTCGCTGACACGGGCCCACTATTTAGACCTTGTCTTCAAAAATGTTTAAGGTGACGATTTTCTGAAAGTCCTCGCTAAAAAAAGTAAGGAAAATGCATTTGGTTACTCAAATTGATGAACCCCCCGTTAATTGGACTCAAAATCATTTTTGCGGACCCCTCGATTTTGGTCAATTGTTGGCTCATTTAATTCTTTATAAGGCAGTGGCAACTATATTGCCACCTACTGTTTGTATTTTTTTTTTGTTTTCTAACGATTTATTTCGATCTTTTTTTTAGTTTACACAAAATTGGGATTACTAACAATGCCTGGTATTTTTTTGGTACTAAACAAAGCTTTAACAACAATTTGGGAGCCATTTGTAGTTTCAAAAATGGCTAAATTTGAACGCGTGAAGAAAATTAGCTCAAACTTATTCTGCTATTCTGCTATTATCAACGCATCCCCTGGCTTTCGCCCATCTGCGTTGTCTTTTCACTAGGCAATACGTCTACCAAATGATGTTTATGGGCTTGCCGGACCAAGCTATGTAGCTAAGCCAAACACCCCACCTACAACTGTTGGGTAGGCACCATTGTCCCGCCCACTGGTCTTTTACAGCTAGTTGTAGGTGCATGTGTGCGTGTAAGTATTGGAGTGTGTGTGTCAGTGTTGGTGTATTGTAGGCGCCAACTCGTTCTAATCCACTCTGATTGCTAACACCCTATTGAACCATTACCCTTAAATCTGGCAATCTATGAAATAGAATGAGTTAAGCGCCTGTACATAATAGTCAGTTAATCAAACAAGGAATATTAGTATTAAAGCGAAGATACAATTAAGCAACGCCCCGAACCTCGAGAGCACAAACCCCAAGAACCAAATGACAGGTTGCGCGAACAGTCGATCGACTGGCCACCACCAGTGAATAACCAATCGAGCAACCTCTCCAGCACAAACCGCCACCAGCTCTCCCGACCTGCGCCCAACAAATCCGAGGCACAGCCCAGCCATAGCTTCACCTTAAAACCAAAATCTAGATTGCAGAGCACAATACTTCCTAAGTAACCATGCAGCTCGGGTCGTAAATCACACACAACACGTTACAAATAAGACAAACACTACCACGCCCGTACAACCGAAACCGATCTAGGGTAGAAAGGGTCTCTTTCCACTCCAACCCGGACTCAACTGAACCCACAGGGTAGCGCACCCCACACACACTGCACTCATGCATCCATCACGACCCGAGCCGCACGGTCACCTGGGTTGCTTCTATCTGCATGACCTCACCCAACCCGTAACGCAGAGTTAAAATCCCTCTCTTGCATTACAAAGCAGTCCCTCTTCCCAAAGTTTGTGCGTGGTATAAATGAGATTATAAAGCTGAAGAAATCATCACCAGCACAGCCGCCAACAATGAGCACTCAATGGTGTCGGCAGAATCAATGACGACCCCCTCAGTCCCAAACCCAATTATCCTACACTACCCAAGGAACCACAATGCTGAAGCCGTACGCACTGCACATACGAAGTACATACAGACCTACCCGCACCGCCTAAACAAACCACCTAGGCCGAACACAAGCGAAAAGCGGCGCCACCACTGTTGAACCACGGCTATACCAGTAGGTATAATCGCAATTAAGCAATAGTAGATCCATTCCCCGCTCCTACTCAGCCCTAACGATCCATAGCAATGCTTTTCAATATATACACCCCACACACGCAACCCCCACAACCCAACAGTATGGTCACTTGAGTATCCCTGGGATTTTGATTACATGATGGTCAGGGATCACAGCCATCAAAACGTTCCACACTTTACCAGGACTTGCGACCTGTAACCATGATGATTTCCGCTATGGGAAACCATCATGGCTAGCGGTGTTAAGAAAATTAGCTCAAACTTATTGTATAATTATAGATTTGGTAAATATGTTAAGAAATAGTTAAATTATGGGTTGACATGAGCTGAACTACACAGTTTATATTATGGGTTAAGCCCTAATCCACTCTAAAATTTCTTTTCTGGCTTTTTGACGAAGTCAAAATAAGAAAAGTACCCTAAACGGGCAGTGGCAAGAATATTGCCACCAGCGCTGGTGGCCTAAACGGGCAGTGGCAACTATATTGCCACCTCAAAAGCTCAATTTTGGGGTAAACGGGCAGTGGCAACTATATTGCCACCAGCGTTTTTGGGCTTAACGGGCAGTGGCAATTATATCGCCACCTAGATTTTTGAAAGTTTCTTTCAAACAAAAATTGTTTTGTACTTGTTATCATGTATTTCCATAATAGTATGCGTTGACAACTCTTCTAGTTTTCTCGGCCTTATAAAGGGTTAAACGTAGGGGTAGGCGGGACAATATGGACACCCGGGGCAGAATGGACACCCTTAATATTTTCAAATATGCGAACTTTTTTGAACTTTTAATGAATGGAGAATATAGTCCATTTGTCTAAAACGTAGTTTAAGGAAAGAAACATTCGGAATTAAAATTATACTTGATTTTACACGAAAAAGTTGCGTCCTCCGTTTTTTGTGCATGGAAATTATAATTTTCACACCATCTAAAATAAGATTTAGTGATTAATTTGTTGCAGGTCGATAAAAACCTGATATTTCTAGAACACATGCAAGTAGTTTTGCTGTATCTACATGCTTAACATGTTTATATTTTCTTCTATATTATATCGAAAATCAAGTTTGGAAATATCTTCTGCTGCCGGGGCAAAATGGACACTCACCTTTTTGAAAGAAGCTGCAAGGGAAAAATATAACCTAAATCACAAGCCAATCAAATTCTTTGATTTCAGTATATTTTCGGTTAAATGTTCACTATAGTAGATATAGGGTGAAACAAATTGGTCAAAAAACGACAGCAGTGTAAAATAGTTGTTCTAGGCACAGCTGTACATGCCGACAAAAACGAAGCTTTATCCAAAATAGCCTGAATTTAAATTAACTGAACAAAAATGAACTACTTTGGCGTATTATTTATCCATAACAGTTGTTTTGTAATGAAATGACTTTATAGGTGTGAGAATCTTTCTCTGTAATGATTATTCAACAACTGTATTCATTATTTGTATACACTTTATTACCGATACTTCAATATTACATACAATGATTCACACTCTAGACAACAATAACAACATCTCCACATATGACAGATACTCAATGTAAACATACACGCTAAACGTAATAGAGTAATACAATAATTTATTATGTGCATACCACAAGGTACCACATCTCGTTTTTTCTCCAGATCCGCAGCAAGGTCACTCCACGTTGTTTCGCTTATAGTCTCCTCAGTTTATAAACGTCTCGCTTCAGTATCACATCAAAATTAGAAGTACAGTCATCCATTTGGTCATCCATCTCTGCTCGGCATTTTGGTAAATTACTTGGCCGTTACTTGTGGTTGTACCTAAAAAGAAATATTATTTTGACCCAAATATTTTCCCAAATCCCAAAATATTTTTAATACTGAGTGTCAAGCTAAATATTAACTTTGCTGATGAATTATTTGAATTGCTTTCCTCTTCTCAAATGTTTTCAATGACAGCTAGCATGCAAACATTGTATACTGCCCACTGATTTTTTTTGACATGTCCTTTCATAGAAGAATCTCATACAAAAGGTATGTATATTCAGATTATTATTCAGACATTTTTTTTAACTAATATGTCGGAACACTGCACGAATGTTACAGTGGAAAAATTATCAATATCCATTAACTCGTTTTCGATCCAAAGTGTCCAAGTGTCATACAAACACTATTTTATTTTATGTTTTTTTTTGGCGAACTTTGCTGGAACTCGTTTCTTGTTCAGAATATATTCAGAAGTTTGGCTTAACAGATTTTGTTTTCTAAATATCGAAGGGATTGATACTTTTTTTAAATCAAATCACGATTTTGAAAAACGTCACTTGTCCAAAGCAATATTTGTAATACTAGTTTTAGCTAAATAGTAATTTGAAAACTTGAAAACATCCATTTTTTGAATTATATTTTATATATATATTGTTCAGCTTTTGAAAGTATAGTAGAATATTAATATTCATTCTTTTTTTTCATGTTGTAATCCTATAATTATCTCAAATTCTTAATACATACATCATCGTCGCAGTACCAAATCGAAGTCACGCATTTAAGCACATGCAAAGTTGCAGTTGTGACGTAAATTTGAACCGGTTGCTGGTATTGCGCATCATTAAGCTACTTAAGAGCTGAAATTAGCACTAATCTAAATCGAGTTGCTATGTTTATAAGTAGGTTAAACATCAATTTTCGCCCCGCCAGTCACTTCGGCTTCCAACCGTAAACGTAATGATAGTAGCCAATTATTATATACAAAGCAATTTTCTCCAGATAAAAAAATAAATCGATCATCTTATTGGAGCACTTTTCGACGGTTCACCTATATAGGTGTCCACGGTTTTAGGAACCATGTTTCCGATAATTTCGGAATTCTTATGATTTACCATTTACCTTTCAAACTGAATGAGTTTATTTTTACGGTTTGGTCGTTCAATAGGTTTACATTCTACGATGCATATTTTCCCTCATTAACTGGTGATTCGTGCTCAATCAAACCTATTTTAACATTACAAAACCAAAAATTTGTTCCTTTGATGTCGCTCTTTTGGGTTCTGAACTGTAGGACTTATTTTAATGGTGTACCTCCAAAATATTGCAAAAGCACCTCAACATGTTATGTTCTCACTCTAGATACCTAATGAAGCTATTTCAACAAGCCTTTTCCAAATTATTCGCATTCAATGTACCGTCAAAATTTAGAACTTTTTATCTTTAAGTAACTTTGATTTTCTACATATGCCTATCATACTGATAATATTCTCAGTTCGTTGGATCGGACTAGAATATTCTGCATTATTGCAAAGCTCAATCATTTGTCTATCATATCACTTATTTCACATTTTTTCGATGAAATACATCCTCATATTTTTTTTTGTTAACGACTACAAGTCTGACGTAGTGCACACTGACCATGATTGTCTGTGTCATGATGGCCCTTACGCTTGCCTCTACGATTCATTTCTTTGTACTGAAACAATTTAAAGCACGTTTTTATTCAAATTTTCAATGAACTCATAACACAAATATCACTTATACATGTACATGCATTTTTATTGGTAAAAATCCATGAATTTGATATATAAATTTTATTTATACACACATATTCGTTTTCCACGCTGGATCACACATAAAATCGATGGACCTTATATAAACTATGTGTATCTACACATGAATAGGGTTATCTATGACAAATTGCATAAATCTATGTGAGCAACACATGCATACAATATTTGCAGTTTTTTCAGTGTATGAAATCTAAAAATTCAAACAAGGTAACATGTTAGTAATGGTACCTGTTTGCATTAATAAGCTCGACTGAAAAACAAACCTCATAATCCAGCTTTCATTAGATATATCTATTCCTGTAGTTACAGAAATGATTATCTTTTTTTATTCCAATATCTTGTGCTTTTGATATACTGTACGTTATTCTCCTCAATAATAGTTTCAATACTTCTTTAACTGATCAAAATTTGTCTCTTCCTATAAGGAAATTATTGCGCAGAATTTGTTGTTGAGCGTAATGCTGTACCTTGTTCTCTAACTTGTGCCACAGTTCTTGGCAAGATGGCCACTCATTAGCAAAAATGGCACTATATCCAGTGTTAGGCAATCATAAGTCAAAATGCCCCTCCTGACAACACATTCAATAGGTTATAAAGCGGTTTTTACTCGAATTCCTGAGACGAAAAGTTTCATTTTTTATTGTTCGATTTTTTTAAATATCCAATTCAACTAGCCATTTGACTAGCATGATACTTAACAGGTTAGTGGTTAGCAACTGCTCTGAATATGTCGTCTAGCTTCAACGAATGCTTTAACTGTCAGTCAAAACTTCATATCTTGCAAACTACCAAGGCAGTTTAATTATTCTCACACATTGATGTTAATTTTCTTGAAGTTACATTTTTAGTCTTGTAACAGGACAAAGCATTAGTTAAATCATGTCTTCATATTAATTTGGTTTCAAGAGCCAACCCTTTTTACGTCTCGTAGACTTATTATACTTTGCTGAGCAATGATAACTTCAATATATATCACCTGAGGTGGGTCCACAACAATCTCAGTATCAGCTCAGTTATATTCGCATTTGGAACATATTCAAATACTATTCGTTCCTGTTTTTCTAGTCACGCTCAGCCTAAAGTTTAGTTTTGTCTTTCGCCTTCTCAGCTGCCACTTAATTGGTGTGAAATTTCATTTTTAATGGTTCAATTTAACTAAAAAGCCCAGATTGGAGTTCAAGAGAAATCGCTCAAGAAACTTCTAGAACGATTCCTGGCAGAAACTTTCTACGGTGACTGCCATTTGAACTGTCATTTTTTCGCAACTGCGTACTGCGATCGAAGAAAAAACGGTTTCTTGAGTGATTCAGCCAAGCAATTTCCCATGCCTCAAGATAGGCCGAGAAATTCCTTCTGATCTGCAAACAGCCCTTAAATCTGCGTTGGCTGGTAATCTGTTTCTTACGAAATTTACGACACTGTTGCGTTTTTAGTACTATAATTTTTAATAACACAATTCGCCTTATACGGCTCTACAAAGAATCGACTATATCTGCCTTGCAGGTCTTACCGCCTTCAACGGCATTTCCACCTTCAACGGCTTTTTCCGCCTTCAACAGCTTTTCACTCTCCGACGGATCTTTCCGTTATCGACAGTTTTTCGCCTTAGTCGGCTCTTCTGCCTATAACATTTTTCCTGCTTTCCGCCTTCAACGGCTTTTCTATCTGTAATCATTTCCGCCTTTTACGGCTATTTCAAGAATGTCACCTTCATTAGCTTGTATCGCCTTCATTGGCTTTCATCGCCTTCACTGGCTTTTAACAGCAACGGCAAAATTTGATTTCAAAATATTGTTTCACCTCTACGCCTTCCTCGGCCATCCGGTTAACAAATCAATACTTCATTCATCATTCAGCATTTAAGTCTAGATTTGGGACAACAACCCTATTCAACGAGTACCAATATCACAATCAACAAAACTTAGGTTTTCTTCACAGTTCTTTATTTCTTTATCTGACAATAGTGATTGTCATCGATTTGAACTAAACAATACCGATCACCATCAAAATCTCTCACAGGTTGATCATTGTCATTAGTCGAAGGTACAAATAGATCGTTTTATTCATATTGAACAGTTAGGGCAACTTCACTGGTGGTCCATTTTTTGGTCCAAATTTATACCAAATTTGGAACGGTCCAAATTAAATAGACCAAATAAAATAGAACAAAATGCGCGCGCGTGCACCGGTTGTTCTAAATGTGTTTGGGTCAATTCCGAATGTAAACAATAATAAATGATCAAGTTTTGGAAGCGGCAACATCTGTTGGAAGTTTTACCAGATTTATGGAGATCCTGTCGGAATATTGTAAATGTTCCCGTTCTACCCGTTATGGGGATTGAAGAATCAAAGATCAGCTGCCGGAATTTTGAAAGCTTTCGATTGTGATTGTGGGAATACTGGAAAGGATGTGCTGATTTCACGAATCTACCACTTTGGCTATGGAACCGCTTTGAGGATTTTGTGAAACATTTAACTTGAAAGCAAATAATGCCGTGAAATTCTAGTGGATGTGAAAAGTTCAGATGAGTTCAGAGATTCTCAGTAAAACACTGGCAAGAAATATCATACGATTTATGAATCCACTGCAGCGGAAATTCAGTGATTTGGGCAGATCATATGAATCCCTCAAGAAGCTGTTAAATACGGGAGAAATTATGTGAACCGGATTATGAAACTATTACCTCTGGGGATTCCTCCAGGAGTTCGCGCTGGAGATTTCTTCAGGAGTTCCCGCTAGGGATTACTGGAGGAAATATCGCAGTTACCGTAGCGAATTCCTCCAGGAGTTCCCTCTGGGGATCCCTTCAGGAGTTCCGTAGTGTTTCCTCTACGGATTTTCCAGGAGTTCCACCTGGAGATTCCTAAAGATTTTTTTAAGTTCTAATGTATCCTCTTAGGATACAGGAGTTCCTCCTGGAGATTTCCGGTTTCTGCTGGGAATTCCTCCAGGGGTTGCTTTCCTTGTTGGTATTTCTTCATGAGTGCCATCTAGGGATTCTTCCATGACTTCTCTCTAAGGATTCCTCCAGGAGTTCCTTGAAGATAGTGGAATTCAGATCCATTCCATTATCTTCAAGGATTCCTGGAGCTCCCGCTGCAGATTCTTCCAGGAGTTCCCTCCAGTAACTCTTCCAGGAGTTCTCTCCGGAAGTTTCTCAAGGAGTGCCCTCCGGGAGTTCCTCCAGGAGTTCCCTCCAGAAGTACTTCCAGGAATTCCCTCCGGGAGATCTTCCAGAAGTTCCCTCTAGTAGTTCTTTCAGAAGCTCCCTCCGGAAGTTCCCTCCGATAGTTCCACCAGGATTTCTCTGCGGGAGTTTCTCCAGGAGTTCCCTCCGGATGTTACTCTAAGAGTTCCCTCCGGGAGCTGCACCAGAAGTTCCTCCGGAAGTTTCCCCAGGAGTTGCCTTCGGAAGGTCCCTCCGGGAGTTTCTCTGAGAGTTCCCTCCGTGAGTTCCTACAGGAGGTCCCTCCGGGAGTTCCTACAGGAGTTCCCTCCGGGAGTTCCTGCAGAAGTTACCTCCGTGAGTTCCTACAGGAGGTCCCTCCGGGAGTTCCTACAGAAGTTCCCTCCTGGAGTTTCTACAGGAGTGCTCTCCAGGAATTCGCTCCGGGAGTTTCACCAGGAAATCCCTCCGTGAATTCCACTAGGAGTTCCCTCCGGGAATCCCACCAGGAGTTCCCTCCGGGAGTTCCACCAGGAGTTCCCTCCGGGAGTTCCACCAGGAGTTCCTTCCGGGAGTTCCCTCCGGGAATTCCACCAGGTGTTCCCTCCGGGAATTCCACCAGGAGGTCCCTCCGGGAATTCCATCAGGAGTTCCCTCCTTCAGGAATACCCTCCGGGAGTTTCCTCCGGGAGTTCCTCTAGAAGTTCCCTCCGGGAGTTCTTCCAGGAGTTCCCTCCGGAAGTTCCTCCAGGAGTTCCCTCCGGGAGTTCCTTCAGGATTTCCCTCCGGAAGTTCCCTCCGGGAGTTCCTCCAGGAGTTCTCTCCGGAAGCTCCTCTAGGAGATCCCTGCGGGAGTTCCTCCAGGAGTTCCCTCCGGGAGTTCATCCATAAGTTGCCTCCAAGATTTCCTCCGGGAACTCTTCCAGGAGTTCCTTCGGGATTTTTTCCAGGAGGTCCACCAGGAATTCCTCCAGGAGTTCCCCCAGGAATTCTTCCAGAAGTTCCTCCAGGAATTGTATTAGGAGTTCCTTCGAGAATTCTTCCGTGAGTTTTTTTCCGGAAGTTTTTCAGGAGTTCCACCGGGAATTCTTCCAGAAGCTCCTCCGGGAATTTTTCCTAAAGGAGTTCCTCCGGAAATTCTACGAAATACTCCCGGAGGGATCTTCTAGAGAAAATCCAGGACGGCTCCCGTGGATGAACTCCCGGAGGGAACATCTGGTGGAAACACCGGAGGGCACTCCTAGATGAACTACCGGAGGGAACTTCTAGAGGAACTCCCGGAGGAAACTACTGGTGAAACTGGAGGGTACTCCTGAAGGAAATCCCGGACGGGATTCCTCGGGAAATTCTTCCTGAAAATTCTTCCAGGAGCACCCGGGATTCCTCCAGGAATTCCTCCAGGAATAATTCCAGAATGTTGCTCCGAAGATTCTTCCATGATTTGCTCCGTGAACTCTACAAGGATTTACTCCGGAAATTCCTGCAGGATTTGTTCCGGGAATTGTTCCAGAAGTTCCTCCGGGAATAGTACTTAAAGCTCCTCCGGGAATTTTTTCCGGGAGTTCCTCAGAAAATTCTACGAAATACTCCCACAGGGAAATACTTGAGGAAACCCCGGACGGAACTCTTGGAGGAACTCCTGGGGGGAACTTCTGGGGGAACTACCGGAAGGAACTCCTAGAGGAATTCCCGGAGGAAACTACTGATGGAACTCCAGGAGGGAACTCCTGAAGCAAACTCTCGGAGGGCACTCCCGGAGGGCACTCCATAAGGAACTCGCGGAGGGCACTCCTGGAGGAACTCCCGGAGAGCACTCCTGGAGGAACTCCCGGAGGGCACTTCTGGAGGAATTCTCGGAGGGCACTCCTGGAAGAACTCTTGGAGGGTACTTCTGGGGAAACTTCAGGAGTTCCTTCGGAAATTCTTCCAGGAATTCCTCCGGTGATTCGTACTGGCTTTCCTTCGGTAATTCTTCAAGGAGTTCCTCCGAGAACTCTTCCAGGATTACCTCCGGAAATTCTTCCAGGATTACCTGGAATTATTCCAGGAGTTCCATCGGGAACTTTTCCAGGAGTTTCTCCTGGAGTTCCACTGGGAATTCTTCCAGAAGTTTCTCCGGGAATTCTTTCAGGAGTTCCTCCGGGAGTTCTTCCACGAGTTCCACCAGTAGTTTCCTCCGGGAGTTTTCTTCAGTAGTTCCACCACAAGTTCCCTCCGGGAGTTCCACCAGAAGTTCCCTCCGGGAGTTCCTCCAGGAGTTCTCTCCGGGAGTTCCCTCTGAGAGTTCCGCCAAGAGTTCCCTCCGGGAAGAATTTCCAGAGGAACTCCTGGAAGAATTCCCGTAGGAACTGCTGGAAGAATTCCCGGAGGAACACCTTGAAGAATTCCCGGAGGAACTCCTGGAAGAATTCCCGGAGGAAATCCTGGCACAAATCCTCGGTGAGAATGCTTGGATCAATCTTCGGCTGGATGGTAGGAATTCCTGGAGCAATCCTCGGTGAAAATTCCTGGAGCAATCCTCGATTGGAATTCCTGGAGCAATCCTCGGCGGGAATCCTGCAGCAATTCTCGGTGGGCCTTCCTGCAGGAGTGGAGCAATCCGCGGCGGGAATCCTGCAGCAGTCCTCGGTAGGAATTCCTGGAGAAATCTTCGGTAGGAATTCCTGGAGCAATCCTAGGTAGTAATTCGTGGAGCAATCTTTGGTAATTTCCTGGAGCAATCCTCGGTGGGAATTCCTGGAGGAATCTTCGGTAAGAATTTCTGAAGCAATCCTCGGTGGGAATTCCTGGAGCAATCCTCGGTGAGAATTCCTGGAGCAATCCTCGGTGAGAATGTTTGGATCAATCTTCGGCTGGACTACCTGGAGCAATCCTTGGTGGGAATTCCTGCAGCAATCCTCGGTAGGAATTCCTGGATCAATCCTTCATTAGTATTCCTGCAGAAATCCTCGGTGAGGATTCCTGCAGCAATCCACGGTGAGAATGCTTGGGTCTTCGGCTGGACTTCTAGGAGCAATCCTCGGTGGGAATTTCTGGAGCAATCCTCGGTTGGAATTCTTGAAGCAATCCTTGGCTGGAATCCTGCAGCAGCCCTCGGTATGAATTCCTGGAGAAATCCTCGGTAGGAATTCCTGGAGAAATCCTCGGTAGGAATTCCTGGAGCAATCCTCGGTGAGGATTCCTGGAGCAATCCTCGGCGGGAATCCTGCAGCAATCCCCGGTGGGCCTTCCTGGAGCAATCAGCGGCGGGAATCCTGCAGCAGTCCTCGGTAGGAATTCCTGGAGAAATCTTCGGTAGGAATTCCTGGAGCAATCCTAGGTAGGAATTCCTGGAGCAATCTTTGGTAGGAATTCCTGGAGCAATCCTAGGTAGGAATTCCTGGAGCAATCTTTGGTAATTTCCAGGAGCAATCCTCGGTGGGAATTCCTGGAGCAATCCTGCAGCAGTCCTCGGTAGGAATTCCTGGAGAAATCTTCGGTAAGAATTTCTGGAGCAATCCTCGGTGGGAATCCCTAGAGCAATCTTCGGTGAGAATTCCTGGAGCAATCCTTGATGAGAATGCTTGGATCAATCTTCGGCTGGACTACCTGGACCAATCCTCGGTGGAAATTCCTGAACCAATATTCGGTGGGAATAGGAGGCAATCAGTGAAGTACTAGATTGAAAGTAGTGAGCTGGATTTTTGTATGGTGAGATGATCAGTTCTCCATTTCTGCAATGAAATGGTACAAACAAAGTGGGTTATATGATTTCTTGACTAATTTGATGCTATTTGAGTAAAAGTTTGGGTAACTGTGTTGTTGTATTAGTTTTTCTTGCAACTTTAACAACACAGTTACCCAAAGTTTTGCTCAAACAGCATCAAATTAGGCAAGAAACCGTATAACCCACGCTGTTGGCACCATTTCATTGCAGAAATGGAGAACTGATCATCTCACCATACAAAAATCCAGCTCACTACTTTCAATCTAGTACTTCACTGATTGCTTCCTATTCCTGGACCAATCTTCGGTGGGAATTCCTGGAGCAATCCTCGGTAGAAATTCCTGGACCAATCCTTGGTGGAAATTCCAGGAGCAATCCTTGGTGAGAGAATGCTTGGCTCAATCTTCGGCTGCACTTACTGGAGCAATCCTCGGTAGAAATTTCTAGAGCAATCCTCGCTTAGAATTCCTGGAGCAATCCTTGGTAGGAATTCCTGGAGCAATCCTCGACGGAAATCCTGCTGCAATCCTCGGTAGGAATTCCTAGAGAAATCCTCGGTTGGAATTTCTGGCGCAATCCTCGGTTACAATTCCTGGAGCAATCCTCGGTAGGAATTTCTGAAGCAATCCTAGGTTAGAATTCCTGGAGAAATCCTTGGTAGGAATTTCTGGAGCAATCCACGGTAGGAATTCCTGTAGAAATCCTCGGTAGGAATTCCATGAGCAATCCTCGGCGGGAATCCTGCAGCAATCCTCGGTAGGAATTCCTGGAGCATTCCTTGGTGGGAATTCCTGCAGCAATCCTCGGTAAGAATTTCTGGAGCAATCCTCGGTTAGTATTCCTGGAGAAATCCTCGGTGAGGATTCCTAGAGCAACCCACGGTGAGAATGCTTGGGTCAATCTTCGGCTGGACTTCTAGGAGCAATCCTCGGTTGGAATTCCTGAAGCAATTTTCGGCTGTAATCCTGCAGCAGCCCTCGGTAGGAATTCCTAGAGAAATCCTCGGTAGGAATTTCTGGAGCAACCCTCGTTTAGAATTCCTGGAGCAATCCTCGGTATTAATTCCTGGAGAAATCCTCGGTTAGAATTTCTGGAACAATCCTCGGTTAGAATTCCTGGAACAATCCTCGGTGGGAATTTCTGGAGCAATCTCCGGTTAGAATTCCTGGAGCAATCCTCGGTTGGGAATTCCTGAAGCAATCCTCGGTGAGAATGCCTGGATCAATCTTCGGCTGGACTTCTTGGAGCAATCCTCGGTAGAAATTTCAGGAGCAATCCTCGGTGAGAATGCTAGATTCAATCTCCGGCTGGACTTCCTGGAGCAATCCTCGTTGGGAATTCCTGAAGCAATCCTCGGTGAGAATGCTTGGATCAATCTTCGGCTGGACTTCCTGGAGCTATCCTCGGTAGGAATTTCTGGAGCAATCCTCGGTTGGAATTCCTGGAGAAATCATTAGGAATTTCTGGAGTAATCCTCGGTTAGAATTCCTGGGCCAATCATCGGAGGAAATTCCTGAAGCAATCCTCGGTGAGCCTTCTTGGAGCAATCCTCGGTCGGAGTTTCAGGAGCAATCCTCGGTAGGAATTCCTGGAGCAATCCTCGGTGAGAATGCTTGGATCAATCTTCGGCATGTCTTCCTGGAGCAATCCTCGGTAGGAATTCCTGGAGCAATCCTCGGTGGGGATCCTGCAGCAATCCTTAATAGGAATTCCTGGAGAAATCCTTGGTTGGAATTCCAGGAAAAATCCTCGGCGAGATTTCCTGCAGCAATCTTTGGTAGGAATTCCTGGACCAATCCTCAGTGGAAATTCCTGGAGCAATCCTAGGTGGGAGCTTCTGGAGCAAACCTCGGTGGAATTCCTGGAACAATCCTCAGTGGAAATTCCTGGAGCAATCCTCGGTGAGCTTTCCTGGAGAAATCCTTGGTAGGAATTCCTGAAGCAAGCCTCGGTGGGAACTGCTTGAGCAATCCTCGGTAAGAATTCCTGGAGAAATCCTTGGTAGGAATTCCTGAAGCAAGCCTCGGTGGGAACTTCTTGGGCAATCCTCGGTAGGAATTTACGGAGTAATCCGCGGTTGGAATTCCTGGAGAAATTCTCGGCGGGATTTCCTGCAGCAATCCTTGGTAGGAATTCCTGGAGAAATTCTTGTAGGAATTCCTGGAGCAACCCTCGGTGTTCCTTCCTGGAGCAAACCTCGGTTGGAATTGCTGGAAAAATCTTCGGCGGGATTTCCTGCAGCAATCCTCGGTAGGAACTCCTGGACCAGTCCTCTATGGAAATTCCTGAAGCAATCCTCGGTGGGCTTTCCTCCTTTCCTGGAGCAATCCTCGGTAGGAATTTCTGGAGTACCTAATCCTCGGTTAGAATTCCTGGACCAATCCTCAGTGGAAATTCCTGGAGCAATCCTAGGTGGGAGCTTCTGGAGCAAATATCGGTGGGAATTCCTGCAGCAATCCTTGGTAGGAATTCCTGAAGCAAGCCTCGGTGGGAACTGCTTGAACAATCTTCGGTAGGAATTCCTGGAGCAATCCTCGGTGAGCCTTCCTGGAGCAAATATCGGTGGGAATTCCTGGAGCATTCCTCGGTGGGAATTGCTTGAGCAATCCTAGCATAGCATAGCATAGCATGAATACTTGCGCAAATCTTGGATGGAGTTGCAAAGTTGAATTTCCATTGACATTGCTGATGTCGCTACTATCTACAATGTCATAGATTCACTCAGCTCCACACACCTGGCCAAGTTCTTGCAAGCATTTATAAATCCCTTCATCAACTTAGAAAGAGCCCAGAACTGAAGCATCTTCCAATAGATGAAAGGATGTTGAAAATAGCGAATTTTCAACTTATATGCAGTTATAAAATAAATATACTAAAGAAGAATTATTTATAAATAAATAAATAATATTGGAAAGATCTCACCATCTAATTGTCTTGATTAATGTTCTTCTCTGTAAAGAACAGCACAATACTCAGCAAAGAACAACACAATACTCGGGAATTGCTTGAGCAATCCTCGGTAGAAATTCCTAGAGCAATCCTCTGTGGGAATGCTCAGATCAATCTTCGGCGGGACTTCCTGGAGCAACCCTCGGTGGGAATGGCTTGAGCAATCCTCGGTGGGGCTTTCTGGAGTTGGAATTTCTTGAGCAATCCTCGCAGGGAATTTTTGGAGCAATCCCTTGTGGGAACTCCCGGAGGAATCTTCTGTGGGAACTCCTGGAGGATTCCTCTGTGGGAACTGCTAGAGGAATCCCTCGAGGGAACTCCTAGAGGAATCCCCTTAAGAAACTCCTGGAGAAATTCCCTGTGGGAACTCCTGGAGGAATTCCTTGTGGGAACTCCAGGTGAAATCCCTCGAGTGGACTCCTAGAGGAATCCCCTTAGGAAACTCCTAGAGTAATCCCCTTATGGATCTCCAGAAGGAACCCACTGTGGGAACTTCCGGCGGAATCCCCTGAGGGAACTCCTGGAGGAACCTTCTTGTGGATACTCCTGAGGAATTCCCTGAGGGAACTCTTGGAGGAATCCCCTGAGGGAACTCCTGGAGGAATCTCCTGAGGGAACTCCTGGAGGAATCCCCTGAGGGAACTCCTGGAGGAATCCCCTGAGGGAACTCCTGGAGGAATCCCCTAAGGGAACTCCTGGAGGAATCCCCTGAGAGAACTCCCGGATGATTGCTCTGAGGGAACTCCTTCTGGAATCTCCAGAAGGTACTTCGGGAGGAATCCTTTGTTGGAACTTCTGGAGGGGACTCCTGGAGGAATCCAGTGTGGGAGCTTCCAATGAAATTCCCTGAGGGAACTCCTGCAAGAATCCCCAGAAGGATCTCCTTCAGTGATCCCTTGTGGGAATTCCTGGAGGAATACCCTATGGAAACTTCTGGAGGGAACTCCTAGATGAATCCTCTGAAGGAACTCCTGGAGGAATCCCCTGAAGGAACTTCGAGAGGAATCCCTGACGAAACTCCTGGAGGTATTCCCGGAGGAATCCCTGGGGGAACTCCTAGCTAGAGGAATCCGTGAAGGGAACTTTAAGAGGAATATCCCGAGGGAATTTCTCTGTAGGAATCCTCAGATGGAGCTCCTCTAGGAATCTTTAGAGATCTCCTGGAGGATTTCGCAGAAGGAACTGCTTTAGGAATCCCCAGATGGCCTTTCTGCAGGATTCCTCAACATAGTTTTTCCTGTATGTATCATTGTATCTAAAAAACACTATGGATGGGAATACTGGACAAGAAACCCAGTTATTTACCCTAATACTGGCAGCATTCCAAGTTTTAGGAGAAAAATGAGGGCGTCAAAAAAAGCTTTGTTACGCCACAAACATCTGATTCCTTATCCCGTTCCTTCGATCCGGCGGCGGAAGTCCTTAACCCCGACAAAATCCACCTAAATCGGATCCAAAAACACTTCAGCGAGCTATCGTTTTCCACATTTCAGCAGCACCGGCTAAATATGTATCGGCAGAAACGAGAAACCAAAACACTGCGCACGTTCGTGAATCTGCTACCAACGCTACCAATATTCCAGCAGCTGCTCCGTCGCTGAGAATCGGTTACCCACTGTTGGTTGATTTCTTGGCTATAATCCTGGTACTGCACTCCGTCCGGATGTTTCTTTCCGAAATTCTCGCGACTTTCCTCAAAATTTGTTTAATGCTGCTTCAGCGAACGTGTCAGACCGGTCAGACCACTTGGAAAAACAAACGCGCATGACAGTTCATGCGTCAAAATTGATTTGGAACAAGCAAAATCTTGGTCCAAATCCAGACAAAAATGAAACAAAAATTATGCTAGTTCCAAAAATTTGGATCGGGAAACTGGTATAAAAAGTTTTTAGAACAAGATTTACACCACCGGTGCATGCCGAGATTTTTCATTTGGTCCAAAAATTTGGAACAAAACAAGGATTTGGACCACCAGTGAAGTTGCCCTTGGGCAACTTCACTGGTGGTCCATTTTTTGGTCCAAATTTATACCAAATTTGGAACGGTCCAAATTAAATAGACCAAATAAAATAGAACAAAATGCGCGCGCGTGCACCGGTTGTTCTAAATGTGTTTGGGTCAATTCCGAATGTAAACAATAATAAATGATCAAGTTTTGGAAGCGGCAACATCTGTTGGAAGTTTTACCAGATTTATGGAGATCCTGTCGGAATATTGTAAATGTTCCCGTTCTACCCGTTATGGGGATTGAAGAATCAAAGATCAGCTGCCGGAATTTTGAAAGCTTTCGATTGTGATTGTGGGAATACTGGAAAGGATGTGCTGATTTCACGAATCTACCACTTTGGCTATGGAACCGCTTTGAGGATTTTGTGAAACATTTAACTTGAAAGCAAATAATGCCGTGAAATTCTAGTGGATGTGAAAAGTTCAGATGAGTTCAGAGATTCTCAGTAAAACACTGGCAAGAAATATCATACGATTTATGAATCCACTGCAGCGGAAATTCAGTGATTTGGGCAGATCATATGAATCCCTCAAGAAGCTGTTAAATACGGGAGAAATTATGTGAACCGGATTATGAAACTATTACCTCTGGGGATTCCTCCAGGAGTTCGCGCTGGAGATTTCTTCAGGAGTTCCCGCTAGGGATTACTGGAGGAAATATCGCAGTTACCGTAGCGAATTCCTCCAGGAGTTCCCTCTGGGGATCCCTTCAGGAGTTCCGTAGTGTTTCCTCTACGGATTTTCCAGGAGTTCCACCTGGAGATTCCTAAAGATTTTTTTAAGTTCTAATGTATCCTCTTAGGATACAGGAGTTCCTCCTGGAGATTTCCGGTTTCTGCTGGGAATTCCTCCAGGGGTTGCTTTCCTTGTTGGTATTTCTTCATGAGTGCCATCTAGGGATTCTTCCATGACTTCTCTCTAAGGATTCCTCCAGGAGTTCCTTGAAGATAGTGGAATTCAGATCCATTCCATTATCTTCAAGGATTCCTGGAGCTCCCGCTGCAGATTCTTCCAGGAGTTCCCTCCAGTAACTCTTCCAGGAGTTCTCTCCGGAAGTTTCTCAAGGAGTGCCCTCCGGGAGTTCCTCCAGGAGTTCCCTCCAGAAGTACTTCCAGGAATTCCCTCCGGGAGATCTTCCAGAAGTTCCCTCTAGTAGTTCTTTCAGAAGCTCCCTCCGGAAGTTCCCTCCGATAGTTCCACCAGGATTTCTCTGCGGGAGTTTCTCCAGGAGTTCCCTCCGGATGTTACTCTAAGAGTTCCCTCCGGGAGCTGCACCAGAAGTTCCTCCGGAAGTTTCCCCAGGAGTTGCCTTCGGAAGGTCCCTCCGGGAGTTTCTCTGAGAGTTCCCTCCGTGAGTTCCTACAGGAGGTCCCTCCGGGAGTTCCTACAGGAGTTCCCTCCGGGAGTTCCTGCAGAAGTTACCTCCGTGAGTTCCTACAGGAGGTCCCTCCGGGAGTTCCTACAGAAGTTCCCTCCTGGAGTTTCTACAGGAGTGCTCTCCAGGAATTCGCTCCGGGAGTTTCACCAGGAAATCCCTCCGTGAATTCCACTAGGAGTTCCCTCCGGGAATCCCACCAGGAGTTCCCTCCGGGAGTTCCACCAGGAGTTCCCTCCGGGAGTTCCACCAGGAGTTCCTTCCGGGAGTTCCCTCCGGGAATTCCACCAGGTGTTCCCTCCGGGAATTCCACCAGGAGGTCCCTCCGGGAATTCCATCAGGAGTTCCCTCCTTCAGGAATACCCTCCGGGAGTTTCCTCCGGGAGTTCCTCTAGAAGTTCCCTCCGGGAGTTCTTCCAGGAGTTCCCTCCGGAAGTTCCTCCAGGAGTTCCCTCCGGGAGTTCCTTCAGGATTTCCCTCCGGAAGTTCCCTCCGGGAGTTCCTCCAGGAGTTCTCTCCGGAAGCTCCTCTAGGAGATCCCTGCGGGAGTTCCTCCAGGAGTTCCCTCCGGGAGTTCATCCATAAGTTGCCTCCAAGATTTCCTCCGGGAACTCTTCCAGGAGTTCCTTCGGGATTTTTTCCAGGAGGTCCACCAGGAATTCCTCCAGGAGTTCCCCCAGGAATTCTTCCAGAAGTTCCTCCAGGAATTGTATTAGGAGTTCCTTCGAGAATTCTTCCGTGAGTTTTTTTCCGGAAGTTTTTCAGGAGTTCCACCGGGAATTCTTCCAGAAGCTCCTCCGGGAATTTTTCCTAAAGGAGTTCCTCCGGAAATTCTACGAAATACTCCCGGAGGGATCTTCTAGAGAAAATCCAGGACGGCTCCCGTGGATGAACTCCCGGAGGGAACATCTGGTGGAAACACCGGAGGGCACTCCTAGATGAACTACCGGAGGGAACTTCTAGAGGAACTCCCGGAGGAAACTACTGGTGAAACTGGAGGGTACTCCTGAAGGAAATCCCGGACGGGATTCCTCGGGAAATTCTTCCTGAAAATTCTTCCAGGAGCACCCGGGATTCCTCCAGGAATTCCTCCAGGAATAATTCCAGAATGTTGCTCCGAAGATTCTTCCATGATTTGCTCCGTGAACTCTACAAGGATTTACTCCGGAAATTCCTGCAGGATTTGTTCCGGGAATTGTTCCAGAAGTTCCTCCGGGAATAGTACTTAAAGCTCCTCCGGGAATTTTTTCCGGGAGTTCCTCAGAAAATTCTACGAAATACTCCCACAGGGAAATACTTGAGGAAACCCCGGACGGAACTCTTGGAGGAACTCCTGGGGGGAACTTCTGGGGGAACTACCGGAAGGAACTCCTAGAGGAATTCCCGGAGGAAACTACTGATGGAACTCCAGGAGGGAACTCCTGAAGCAAACTCTCGGAGGGCACTCCCGGAGGGCACTCCATAAGGAACTCGCGGAGGGCACTCCTGGAGGAACTCCCGGAGAGCACTCCTGGAGGAACTCCCGGAGGGCACTTCTGGAGGAATTCTCGGAGGGCACTCCTGGAAGAACTCTTGGAGGGTACTTCTGGGGAAACTTCAGGAGTTCCTTCGGAAATTCTTCCAGGAATTCCTCCGGTGATTCGTACTGGCTTTCCTTCGGTAATTCTTCAAGGAGTTCCTCCGAGAACTCTTCCAGGATTACCTCCGGAAATTCTTCCAGGATTACCTGGAATTATTCCAGGAGTTCCATCGGGAACTTTTCCAGGAGTTTCTCCTGGAGTTCCACTGGGAATTCTTCCAGAAGTTTCTCCGGGAATTCTTTCAGGAGTTCCTCCGGGAGTTCTTCCACGAGTTCCACCAGTAGTTTCCTCCGGGAGTTTTCTTCAGTAGTTCCACCACAAGTTCCCTCCGGGAGTTCCACCAGAAGTTCCCTCCGGGAGTTCCTCCAGGAGTTCTCTCCGGGAGTTCCCTCTGAGAGTTCCGCCAAGAGTTCCCTCCGGGAAGAATTTCCAGAGGAACTCCTGGAAGAATTCCCGTAGGAACTGCTGGAAGAATTCCCGGAGGAACACCTTGAAGAATTCCCGGAGGAACTCCTGGAAGAATTCCCGGAGGAAATCCTGGCACAAATCCTCGGTGAGAATGCTTGGATCAATCTTCGGCTGGATGGTAGGAATTCCTGGAGCAATCCTCGGTGAAAATTCCTGGAGCAATCCTCGATTGGAATTCCTGGAGCAATCCTCGGCGGGAATCCTGCAGCAATTCTCGGTGGGCCTTCCTGCAGGAGTGGAGCAATCCGCGGCGGGAATCCTGCAGCAGTCCTCGGTAGGAATTCCTGGAGAAATCTTCGGTAGGAATTCCTGGAGCAATCCTAGGTAGTAATTCGTGGAGCAATCTTTGGTAATTTCCTGGAGCAATCCTCGGTGGGAATTCCTGGAGGAATCTTCGGTAAGAATTTCTGAAGCAATCCTCGGTGGGAATTCCTGGAGCAATCCTCGGTGAGAATTCCTGGAGCAATCCTCGGTGAGAATGTTTGGATCAATCTTCGGCTGGACTACCTGGAGCAATCCTTGGTGGGAATTCCTGCAGCAATCCTCGGTAGGAATTCCTGGATCAATCCTTCATTAGTATTCCTGCAGAAATCCTCGGTGAGGATTCCTGCAGCAATCCACGGTGAGAATGCTTGGGTCTTCGGCTGGACTTCTAGGAGCAATCCTCGGTGGGAATTTCTGGAGCAATCCTCGGTTGGAATTCTTGAAGCAATCCTTGGCTGGAATCCTGCAGCAGCCCTCGGTATGAATTCCTGGAGAAATCCTCGGTAGGAATTCCTGGAGAAATCCTCGGTAGGAATTCCTGGAGCAATCCTCGGTGAGGATTCCTGGAGCAATCCTCGGCGGGAATCCTGCAGCAATCCCCGGTGGGCCTTCCTGGAGCAATCAGCGGCGGGAATCCTGCAGCAGTCCTCGGTAGGAATTCCTGGAGAAATCTTCGGTAGGAATTCCTGGAGCAATCCTAGGTAGGAATTCCTGGAGCAATCTTTGGTAGGAATTCCTGGAGCAATCCTAGGTAGGAATTCCTGGAGCAATCTTTGGTAATTTCCAGGAGCAATCCTCGGTGGGAATTCCTGGAGCAATCCTGCAGCAGTCCTCGGTAGGAATTCCTGGAGAAATCTTCGGTAAGAATTTCTGGAGCAATCCTCGGTGGGAATCCCTAGAGCAATCTTCGGTGAGAATTCCTGGAGCAATCCTTGATGAGAATGCTTGGATCAATCTTCGGCTGGACTACCTGGACCAATCCTCGGTGGAAATTCCTGAACCAATATTCGGTGGGAATAGGAGGCAATCAGTGAAGTACTAGATTGAAAGTAGTGAGCTGGATTTTTGTATGGTGAGATGATCAGTTCTCCATTTCTGCAATGAAATGGTACAAACAAAGTGGGTTATATGATTTCTTGACTAATTTGATGCTATTTGAGTAAAAGTTTGGGTAACTGTGTTGTTGTATTAGTTTTTCTTGCAACTTTAACAACACAGTTACCCAAAGTTTTGCTCAAACAGCATCAAATTAGGCAAGAAACCGTATAACCCACGCTGTTGGCACCATTTCATTGCAGAAATGGAGAACTGATCATCTCACCATACAAAAATCCAGCTCACTACTTTCAATCTAGTACTTCACTGATTGCTTCCTATTCCTGGACCAATCTTCGGTGGGAATTCCTGGAGCAATCCTCGGTAGAAATTCCTGGACCAATCCTTGGTGGAAATTCCAGGAGCAATCCTTGGTGAGAGAATGCTTGGCTCAATCTTCGGCTGCACTTACTGGAGCAATCCTCGGTAGAAATTTCTAGAGCAATCCTCGCTTAGAATTCCTGGAGCAATCCTTGGTAGGAATTCCTGGAGCAATCCTCGACGGAAATCCTGCTGCAATCCTCGGTAGGAATTCCTAGAGAAATCCTCGGTTGGAATTTCTGGCGCAATCCTCGGTTACAATTCCTGGAGCAATCCTCGGTAGGAATTTCTGAAGCAATCCTAGGTTAGAATTCCTGGAGAAATCCTTGGTAGGAATTTCTGGAGCAATCCACGGTAGGAATTCCTGTAGAAATCCTCGGTAGGAATTCCATGAGCAATCCTCGGCGGGAATCCTGCAGCAATCCTCGGTAGGAATTCCTGGAGCATTCCTTGGTGGGAATTCCTGCAGCAATCCTCGGTAAGAATTTCTGGAGCAATCCTCGGTTAGTATTCCTGGAGAAATCCTCGGTGAGGATTCCTAGAGCAACCCACGGTGAGAATGCTTGGGTCAATCTTCGGCTGGACTTCTAGGAGCAATCCTCGGTTGGAATTCCTGAAGCAATTTTCGGCTGTAATCCTGCAGCAGCCCTCGGTAGGAATTCCTAGAGAAATCCTCGGTAGGAATTTCTGGAGCAACCCTCGTTTAGAATTCCTGGAGCAATCCTCGGTATTAATTCCTGGAGAAATCCTCGGTTAGAATTTCTGGAACAATCCTCGGTTAGAATTCCTGGAACAATCCTCGGTGGGAATTTCTGGAGCAATCTCCGGTTAGAATTCCTGGAGCAATCCTCGGTTGGGAATTCCTGAAGCAATCCTCGGTGAGAATGCCTGGATCAATCTTCGGCTGGACTTCTTGGAGCAATCCTCGGTAGAAATTTCAGGAGCAATCCTCGGTGAGAATGCTAGATTCAATCTCCGGCTGGACTTCCTGGAGCAATCCTCGTTGGGAATTCCTGAAGCAATCCTCGGTGAGAATGCTTGGATCAATCTTCGGCTGGACTTCCTGGAGCTATCCTCGGTAGGAATTTCTGGAGCAATCCTCGGTTGGAATTCCTGGAGAAATCATTAGGAATTTCTGGAGTAATCCTCGGTTAGAATTCCTGGGCCAATCATCGGAGGAAATTCCTGAAGCAATCCTCGGTGAGCCTTCTTGGAGCAATCCTCGGTCGGAGTTTCAGGAGCAATCCTCGGTAGGAATTCCTGGAGCAATCCTCGGTGAGAATGCTTGGATCAATCTTCGGCATGTCTTCCTGGAGCAATCCTCGGTAGGAATTCCTGGAGCAATCCTCGGTGGGGATCCTGCAGCAATCCTTAATAGGAATTCCTGGAGAAATCCTTGGTTGGAATTCCAGGAAAAATCCTCGGCGAGATTTCCTGCAGCAATCTTTGGTAGGAATTCCTGGACCAATCCTCAGTGGAAATTCCTGGAGCAATCCTAGGTGGGAGCTTCTGGAGCAAACCTCGGTGGAATTCCTGGAACAATCCTCAGTGGAAATTCCTGGAGCAATCCTCGGTGAGCTTTCCTGGAGAAATCCTTGGTAGGAATTCCTGAAGCAAGCCTCGGTGGGAACTGCTTGAGCAATCCTCGGTAAGAATTCCTGGAGAAATCCTTGGTAGGAATTCCTGAAGCAAGCCTCGGTGGGAACTTCTTGGGCAATCCTCGGTAGGAATTTACGGAGTAATCCGCGGTTGGAATTCCTGGAGAAATTCTCGGCGGGATTTCCTGCAGCAATCCTTGGTAGGAATTCCTGGAGAAATTCTTGTAGGAATTCCTGGAGCAACCCTCGGTGTTCCTTCCTGGAGCAAACCTCGGTTGGAATTGCTGGAAAAATCTTCGGCGGGATTTCCTGCAGCAATCCTCGGTAGGAACTCCTGGACCAGTCCTCTATGGAAATTCCTGAAGCAATCCTCGGTGGGCTTTCCTCCTTTCCTGGAGCAATCCTCGGTAGGAATTTCTGGAGTACCTAATCCTCGGTTAGAATTCCTGGACCAATCCTCAGTGGAAATTCCTGGAGCAATCCTAGGTGGGAGCTTCTGGAGCAAATATCGGTGGGAATTCCTGCAGCAATCCTTGGTAGGAATTCCTGAAGCAAGCCTCGGTGGGAACTGCTTGAACAATCTTCGGTAGGAATTCCTGGAGCAATCCTCGGTGAGCCTTCCTGGAGCAAATATCGGTGGGAATTCCTGGAGCATTCCTCGGTGGGAATTGCTTGAGCAATCCTAGCATAGCATAGCATAGCATGAATACTTGCGCAAATCTTGGATGGAGTTGCAAAGTTGAATTTCCATTGACATTGCTGATGTCGCTACTATCTACAATGTCATAGATTCACTCAGCTCCACACACCTGGCCAAGTTCTTGCAAGCATTTATAAATCCCTTCATCAACTTAGAAAGAGCCCAGAACTGAAGCATCTTCCAATAGATGAAAGGATGTTGAAAATAGCGAATTTTCAACTTATATGCAGTTATAAAATAAATATACTAAAGAAGAATTATTTATAAATAAATAAATAATATTGGAAAGATCTCACCATCTAATTGTCTTGATTAATGTTCTTCTCTGTAAAGAACAGCACAATACTCAGCAAAGAACAACACAATACTCGGGAATTGCTTGAGCAATCCTCGGTAGAAATTCCTAGAGCAATCCTCTGTGGGAATGCTCAGATCAATCTTCGGCGGGACTTCCTGGAGCAACCCTCGGTGGGAATGGCTTGAGCAATCCTCGGTGGGGCTTTCTGGAGTTGGAATTTCTTGAGCAATCCTCGCAGGGAATTTTTGGAGCAATCCCTTGTGGGAACTCCCGGAGGAATCTTCTGTGGGAACTCCTGGAGGATTCCTCTGTGGGAACTGCTAGAGGAATCCCTCGAGGGAACTCCTAGAGGAATCCCCTTAAGAAACTCCTGGAGAAATTCCCTGTGGGAACTCCTGGAGGAATTCCTTGTGGGAACTCCAGGTGAAATCCCTCGAGTGGACTCCTAGAGGAATCCCCTTAGGAAACTCCTAGAGTAATCCCCTTATGGATCTCCAGAAGGAACCCACTGTGGGAACTTCCGGCGGAATCCCCTGAGGGAACTCCTGGAGGAACCTTCTTGTGGATACTCCTGAGGAATTCCCTGAGGGAACTCTTGGAGGAATCCCCTGAGGGAACTCCTGGAGGAATCTCCTGAGGGAACTCCTGGAGGAATCCCCTGAGGGAACTCCTGGAGGAATCCCCTGAGGGAACTCCTGGAGGAATCCCCTAAGGGAACTCCTGGAGGAATCCCCTGAGAGAACTCCCGGATGATTGCTCTGAGGGAACTCCTTCTGGAATCTCCAGAAGGTACTTCGGGAGGAATCCTTTGTTGGAACTTCTGGAGGGGACTCCTGGAGGAATCCAGTGTGGGAGCTTCCAATGAAATTCCCTGAGGGAACTCCTGCAAGAATCCCCAGAAGGATCTCCTTCAGTGATCCCTTGTGGGAATTCCTGGAGGAATACCCTATGGAAACTTCTGGAGGGAACTCCTAGATGAATCCTCTGAAGGAACTCCTGGAGGAATCCCCTGAAGGAACTTCGAGAGGAATCCCTGACGAAACTCCTGGAGGTATTCCCGGAGGAATCCCTGGGGGAACTCCTAGCTAGAGGAATCCGTGAAGGGAACTTTAAGAGGAATATCCCGAGGGAATTTCTCTGTAGGAATCCTCAGATGGAGCTCCTCTAGGAATCTTTAGAGATCTCCTGGAGGATTTCGCAGAAGGAACTGCTTTAGGAATCCCCAGATGGCCTTTCTGCAGGATTCCTCAACATAGTTTTTCCTGTATGTATCATTGTATCTAAAAAACACTATGGATGGGAATACTGGACAAGAAACCCAGTTATTTACCCTAATACTGGCAGCATTCCAAGTTTTAGGAGAAAAATGAGGGCGTCAAAAAAAGCTTTGTTACGCCACAAACATCTGATTCCTTATCCCGTTCCTTCGATCCGGCGGCGGAAGTCCTTAACCCCGACAAAATCCACCTAAATCGGATCCAAAAACACTTCAGCGAGCTATCGTTTTCCACATTTCAGCAGCACCGGCTAAATATGTATCGGCAGAAACGAGAAACCAAAACACTGCGCACGTTCGTGAATCTGCTACCAACGCTACCAATATTCCAGCAGCTGCTCCGTCGCTGAGAATCGGTTACCCACTGTTGGTTGATTTCTTGGCTATAATCCTGGTACTGCACTCCGTCCGGATGTTTCTTTCCGAAATTCTCGCGACTTTCCTCAAAATTTGTTTAATGCTGCTTCAGCGAACGTGTCAGACCGGTCAGACCACTTGGAAAAACAAACGCGCATGACAGTTCATGCGTCAAAATTGATTTGGAACAAGCAAAATCTTGGTCCAAATCCAGACAAAAATGAAACAAAAATTATGCTAGTTCCAAAAATTTGGATCGGGAAACTGGTATAAAAAGTTTTTAGAACAAGATTTACACCACCGGTGCATGCCGAGATTTTTCATTTGGTCCAAAAATTTGGAACAAAACAAGGATTTGGACCACCAGTGAAGTTGCCCTTTACACAATATTTACCTTTTTGATTCCAATGTTGAAATTCAATCACAAGTCATCACCTGGAGGTCATCACCACTCTGCATGCACCACACACACACCACTCATCTCTTTCTTTTTCCAAAGACAACACTTCCCGAACCGAAATTAAACTAATTTCACATGCACTGTTCACCGTTCTCGTCGCCAATGTGAGAATCTTTCTCTGTAATGATTATTCAACAACTGTATTCATTATTTGTATACACTTTATTACCGATACTTCAATATTACATACAATGATTCACACTCTAGACAACAATAACAACATCTCCACATATGACAGATACTCAATGTAAACATACACGCTAAACGTAATAGAGTAATACCCTGATAAAAAGTATCATAAAAATACGATAAATTTTATTGTTACAACACCATTTTTTCGAAAAATATTCACCATTAAACATATTGTAATTTACACAACACACTCACCATCACCCCTATTGTTCTATACCATTCGGCGAATGGTAAATGGCACTTTTACAATAAAAAATGGTGGTCGTTATGTATCTTAACCATAAAATTTTGAGAAAATTTTCATACACTTTTTCGCGAAAAACAATAGAATGTATTGTGTTTTTATGAGACATTTTTAGGGCAATTTTCAAAAGATAACAATATATCTTAATGTTTTTTCATTGTTCTTACAATACAAATACAATTAATTGAATGGCGTCAAATGAATCGTTGTTACAATAAAAATACAATAATATTTGTTGTTATTTGTAAGCAGTTTTCGCTTTTGAAAATCCATAGAATTTATATTTCCCGCTAACATTTATATCCAGCATTTACGAGCACTAACGTCCGCCAGAATGATATGCACATTTTATGATAAGAATCAAACACTCTGATGTATGTCTCGTATGTATTGCTTGGCAGCTGTTGATAAGATCTATCTTCAATCTTTTCAAATAACTGCCAAATATCACAAGTCAGACCTCAGGTCGTATGATCCATACCATAAATCGTTCACAATTCATGTAACCATTACTATCTGTAAATGCTGGAGAAAAATGTTACCGAGAAATATGAATTCTTTGGTTTTTCAAAGGCGAAATCTGTTTATATAACAACAAATATTATTGCATGTTTATTTTAACATCGGTTCAATTGACCCCATTAAACTAATTGAATTTGTATTGTTATCAATGGCAGTTTACTATTTACTAGATTCCATTAATTTATTGGAAAACATTAGAAAAATCATTGTTCATCTTTTTCTTGTCTTAACATCCTCACTTGGCTAAACCTGCTTTTCAGCTAGTTTTCTATAAGTACTTCCTCAGTTATTCATTGAGAGCTTCCTCTGCCAACACGGCTTGACGTCTGTCAGTTTTAGCGAATAACATTCGATAACCGAAACATCTACTGTACTCAAATTTAAAACGAAAACTATAAAAAATGTGTCAAGTGATTTTGTATTTGATTATACAAACATGATCCAAGCAACAATAATACTTATTGTTATTCATTTGTTACAAATTGTTTTTAAGTGTAATTGAGAAATAAACTCTTTTTTAATAAAAAGTCCATGAGAACTTTGCAGGCACTTTTGCAACTATTTAAAAACAACTTAAATTAATTTTTACTGATAGTAACTTTAAATTATTATAGAACTATTGAAAAACAATCGAATCAATCAGTCACTAATAAAGCTAATGTTCACTTATTGTACGAACTATATGGGCTTGATTTCTATTGTAAAAAGTAACAATATATCTACTATGTGTTTTATTGTGAACAATAAAACCAGTCATTTGTTAATAATATTTACCATGTAAAGAATGGTAATTTTTTATCCGGGTACAATAATTTATTATGTGCATACCACAAGGTACCACAATAGGTATAAATATGTACGAAATTCGTAAAAGTCTCATGGTGTCCATATTGCCCCATGGGGGTGTCCATTCTGCCCCGTATGCTTGAAGACGGTCATGAAAAACTAACATTTTTCATAACATTTTTTGAAGTGGATAAATCATTTTTCTTCGTGAGCATTCTTATGCAATAGATGCTAAATGGACTTTAAAAGGATACATGTATCAAAAAACTAAACTTTTTTGACATCTTGCCAGGTAAAGTTGGCAAAAACCTTAGGGTGTCCATATTGCCCCGCCTACCCCTACGACTCGCGCTGTAAAAATCATCATTTTGCAATTACGTTGCAAAATAGTTCACTTTTCACACGCGAGGAAGAAACTGAAATAGCCTATTTTTCGATACTAAAATAAGTGTGCCGAAAAGTACTACTTTTCGGCACTCTTAAGAGTGCTGAAAAGTACCACTTTTCGGCACTTTTGTTAGCACACACTATTGTCAAGCCTCCGTAGAAAGTTCTGGATTTTTAAGGGAGCGTTACAAAGGGGACGGATTCTACGGCTACTACTAGGTCCATAAAGCTCCAGAAGAAGTTGGTCTCGTTTACGGACTCCCAGGAATTCAAACTATTGCACGAAGGTTTGTGACAACGCTTACCAATGGCTGCCCGAAAATTTATGACAGCTAACTGTGGCACAGCCTACATGATTGAAAAAAACGGGCTTCAGTTCGGCATGCATGCTCTCCCGTGGTATCCCTTGAAACATGGTTGAGCAGCTAGAAATGATCCAACTCAATAGGATTTTTCATAATTGCAAAAAATGTTGTATGTAACTCGTTGCAAAACTCGATTTTTTCAGCACTTGTCATACAGGGTGCGGCAGGAAAAAATGCGAAAAGTTCAAGGCACTATTACACGCTAAATATGGGATATATATGACTATTTTTTCATGACAGTGTATCAGTCAATGTCTATATCCTAGCACTGAAAAATAAAAATGAACATATTTGATGTTTAACATGTGATAATGTAGGCCTAATAAGCGGATATCAATAAACTGCGCGCCCAATGGTCATTAAACAAAATGACTATAACAGTAAAAAATTAGCTCAAATTCGATGAACAACCAGACCACACTGATCCAGAGCCATGTAGTTTCACATACCAGATGAAATAAATACATATATTTGATGATATTGTAGAGAAAATCAAAAATTTTGTTTTATCAGATGCGAAATTTAGCGACCTGTGCGATTTTCTGCGGTTTGAAAATTCTGGTTGTCTTCATCTTCAGGCGCCGCCCTGTAAAGGTTAGTGACCAAAATGGGAAATTTTTTAATTAACTTTTCAGAAAACTAGCCTATTATAGATCATGGAACGTTGAAACATAGATTGGTTAATGTCAAATGGACGAAAATGAGGTTTGAAGTTGAAAAACACTTTCGCATTTTTTCCTGCCGCATACTGTAATTATCCAACTCGGCAAGTCTCGTTGGATAAACGTATGACTCGTGATGAAAAAATCATCATTTTGCAACTTGTTGCATGAATAACTATTTTGCAACTCATTACATAAATAACCAGTAGATCCTAATACAATAGGGGGATTCACTTAACCCTTTCCTTCCCACGACTTTGAACGACTATATCTATGCTAAAAAGCGTTTCCAAAAAAAGTGCTTGAACAAAAGTTATCGCAAATTGGGTAAATTTTTCGAAATCAATGAAAAAATTTTTGGTTGTAAATCAATAGGTTTTTGATTGTTTATCAATAGTTCTACTATTGAAACAAGTAGTTAGTGGTTGGATCAACCTTATGAGGTTACAACCATATTTTTAAAATTATTACATCATACTCATCTAATTCCATTTGTCCCGAGTTCGCCGAAAATCGACGGTGCTCTAGAGCAACCATGGGAAGTAGAGGGTTAACAGCGTAAACCGCTGATTACACTAGTTTACAAAATAAAACGAAAGTCATGAGCTTCTTTCAACGACCAAAAATTTTTAACCGCAAAATTTCCAAAAAATATAAGAAGAAATGTATTTTTTTCAATAAGGAAAAAACAATTTGAAAATTCTTTCTCAACGTTCATTTGACATATCATATGTACCTAGGCGAGCTACTGTAAAAAAATCAGCTCAATCGGAGCATTGATTACGGAGAATGAGATGTATGAAGTGAGCGACTTTGCTTAAAAATAGAACAAAAATCGATTTCAATTCATCAACTTTGTATGGAAAGTAGAAAAAAATTCCGCTCTACTGTAATTTTTTTTCCTTCGCGTTTTCAAACTAAAATTGATCATCAGCTTAGCGAGTTCAAAAATGCTGTGAACTAGTGTTATATATTATTCTGATTAAACGCATAGATCGCCAAGGCAATCTTTGATTATTTCATTTGCAATTTCATGAATCATTTCAAATAATCAAATAACATCATAGCTTACGTAGTTGTTCAATCTGTTTAGTGAATCCCCTAAATATGATGATTACAGCTGTCAAAACCATACATTTTGATTAAAAACTGGAAGAAAAAAATATATTTTTTAAAAAAAAACCGCTCCCATATATTTATTTTGGCCAGGGTGCTTCTAATTTGGCCACTCCCATAAAAAAATACCTAGACGTGATTAACCAAAATTGAGAATATGGCCAAAACTGCGGCAATACTTCTATTTTGGCTAGTGCCACTTTTAACACAAAATTTATTAGCTTGATTTCAGCATTTTTCCTTCAAAATATAGATTGAAATCTTTCATTTGACACATTGGTAGTTTTCATAGGATTATTGGTTATTTTTATAAAAATTATTTCCCTTAGACTGGCCAAAATCGATGCCCGCACCCTACCAAGACTTTTATTTCACCCTGTTGGCAACCACCGATTTTCACAATTTTGCGCTAATTGAAAGCATTTCAATTTTCCTTACTTTTTTAGAAAGGACTTAAGAAAATCGCCTCCTTAAACATTTTTAAAGACAAGGTGTAAATACAGCGATAGACTTTCGTTTAGCCGAGGCACATTTTTTCTATTTTTTTTTCGGAACCGTAATAACTTTTATGTTCTTTTATTTAATTTTTGGAGTATATTCTGTGAGAATCTTTCTCTGTAATGATTATTCAACAACTGTATTCATTATTTGTATACACTTTATTACTGATACTTCAATATTACATACAATGATTCACACTCCAGACAACAATAACAACATCTCCGCATATGACAGATACTCAATGTAAACATACACGCTAAACGTAATAGAGTAATACAATAATTTATTATGTGCATACCACAAGGTACCACATCTCGTTTTTTTCTCCAGATCCGCAGCAAGGTCACTCCACGTTGTTTCGCTTATAGTCTCCTAAGTTTATGAACGTCTCGCTTCAGTCTCACATCAGAATTAGAAGTACAGTCATCCATTTGGTCATCCATCTCTGCTCGGCATTTTAGTAAATTACTTGGCCGTTACTTGTGGTTGTACCTAAAAAGAAATATTATTTTGACCCAAATATTTTCCCAAATCCCAAAATATTTTTAATACTGAGTGTCAAGCTAAATATTACCTTTGCTGATGAATTAATTGAATTGCTTTCCTCTTCTCAAATGCTTTCAATGACAGCTAGCATGCAAACATTGTATACTGCCCACTGATTTTTTTTTGACATGTCCTTTCATAGAAGAATATCATACAAAAGGTATGTATATTCAGATTATTATTCAGACATTTTTTTAACTAATATGTCAGAACACTGCACGAATGTTACAGTGGAAAAATTATCAATATCCATTAACTCGTTTTCGATCCAAAGTGTCCAAGTGTCATACAAACACTATTTCATTTCATGTTTTTTTTAGCGAACTTTGCTGGAACTCGTTTCTTGTTCAGAATATATTCAGAAGTTTGGCTTTACAGATTTTGTTTTCTAAATATCGAAGGGATTGCTACTTTTTTAAATCAAATCACGATTTCGAAAAACGTCACTTGTCCAAAGCAATATTTGTAATACTAGTTTTAGCTAAATAGTAATTTGAAAACATCCAGTTTTTGAATTATATTTAATATATATTGTTCACAAAACTCGCACCCGCACTAGCTGTTTGAAAGTATAGTAGAATATTAATATTCATTCTTTTTTTTCATGTTGTAATCCTATAATTATCTCAAATTCTTAATACATACATCATCGTCGCAGTACCAAATCGAAGTCATGCATTTAAGCACATGCAAAGTTGCAGTTGTGACGTAAATTTGAACTGGTTGCTGGTATTGCGCATCATTAAGCTACTTAAGAGCTGAAATTAGCACTAATCTAAATCGAGTTGCTATGTTTATAAGTAGGTTAAACATCAATTTTCGCACCGCCAGTCACTTCGGCTTCCAACCGAAAACGTAATGATAGTAGCCAATTATTATATACAAAGCAATTTTCTCCAGATAACAAAATAAATAGGTGTCCACGTTTTTAGGAATCATGTTTCCGATAATTTCGGAATTCTCATGATTTACCATTTACCTTTAAAACTGAATGAGTTTATTTTTACGGTTTGGTCGTTGAATAGGTTTACATTCTACGATGCATATTTTCCCGCATTAACTGGTGATTCGTGCTCAATCAAACCTATTTTAACATTACAAAACCAAAAATTTGTTCCTTTGATGTCGCTCTTTTGGGTTCTGAACTGTAGGACTTATTTTAATGGTGTACCTCCAAAATATTGCAAACGCCTCTCAACATGTTATGTTTTCACTCTAGATACCTAATGATGCTATTTCAACAAGCCTTTTCCAAATTATTCGCATTCAATATACCGTCAAAACTTAGAACTTTTTATCTTTAAGTAACTCTGATTTTCTACATATGCTCATCATATTGATAATATTCTCAGTTCGTTGGATCGAACTAGAATATTCTGCATTATTGCAAAGCCCAATCATCTGTCTAACATATCACTTATTTCACATTTTTTCGATGAAATACATCCTCATTTTTTTGTTAACGACTACAAGTCTGACGTAGTGCACACTGACCATGATTGTCTGTGTCATGATGGCCCTTATGCTTGCCTCTACGATTCATTTCTTTGTACTGGAACAATTTAAAGCACGTTTTTATTCAAATTTTCAATAAACTTATTAACACAAATATCACTTATACATGTACACGCATTTTTATTGGTAAAAATCCATGAATTTGATATATAAATTTTATTTGTACACACATACTCGTTTTCCACGCTGGATCACACATAAAATCGATGGACCTTATATAAACTATGTGTATCTACACATGAAAAGGGTTATCTATGACAAATTGCAAAAATCTATGTGAGCGACACATGCATACAATATTTGCAGTTTTTTTTCAGTTTAAAAATTCAAACAAGGTAACATGTTAGTAAATGGTACCTGTTTGCATTAATAAGCTCGACTGAAAAACAAACCTCATAATCCAGCTTTCATTAGATATATCTATTCCTGTAGCTACAGAAATGATTATCTTTTATTATTCCAATATCTTGTGCTTTTGATATACTGTACGTTATTCTCCTCAATAATAGTTTCAATACTTCTTTAACTGATCAAAATTTGTCTCTTCCTGTAAGGAAATTATTGTGCAGAATTTGTTGTTGAGCGTACTGCTGTACCTTGTTCTCTAACTTGTGCCACAGTTCTTAGCAAGATGGCCCACTCATTAGCAAAAATGGCACTATATCCAGTGTTAGGCAATCATAAGTCAAAATGCCCCTCCTGACCACACCCGATACATTTTATATTCAAAGACTTCAGAAGTGATTACTCAAGAACTCACTGTACTTGAATCGCATAAACATTTAGTGGCATTCAATAGGTTATAAAGCGCTTTTTACTCGAATTCCTGAGACTTCTAGTTAAGCCGAAAAGTTTCATTTTTTTATTGTTCGATTTTTTTAAATATCCAATTCAACTAGCCATTTGACTAGCATGATACTTAACAGGTTAGTGGTTAGCAACTGCTCTGAATATTTCGTCTAGCTTCAACGAATGCTTTATTTTGACTTCCTATCTTGTAAACTACCAAGACAGTTTAATTATTCTCACACATTGATGTTAATTTTCTTGAAGTTACATTTTTAGTCTTGTAAGAGAGGACAAAGCACTAGTTAAATCATGTCTTCATGTTAATTTGGTTTCAAGAGCCAACCCTTTTTACGTCTCCGTAGACTTATTATACTTTACTGAGCAATGATAACTTCAATATATATCACCTGAGGTGGGTCCACAACAATCTCAGTATCTGCTCAGTTATGTTCGCATTTGGAACATATTCAAATACTATTCGTTCCTGTTTTTCTAGTCACGCTCAGCCTAAAGTTTAGTTTTGTCTTTCGCCTTCTCAGCTGCCACTTTATTGGTGTGAAATTTCAATTTTAATGGTTCAATTTAACTAAAAAGCCCAGATTGGAGTTCAAGAGAAATTGCTCAAGAAACTTCTAGAACGATTCCTGGCAGAAACTTTCTACGGTGACTGCCATTTGAACTGTCATTTCTTCGCAACTGCCTACTGCGATCGAAGAAAAAACGGTTTCTTGAGTGATTCAGCCAAGGAATTTCCCATGCCTCAAGATAGGCCGAGAAATTCCTTCTGATCTGCAAACAGCCCTTAAATCTGCGTTGGCTGGTAATCTGTTTCTTACGAAATTTACGACACTGTTGCGTTTTTAGTACTTTAATTTTTAATAGCGCAATTCGCCTTATACGGCTCTACAAAGAATCGACTATATCTGCCTTGCAGGTCTTACCGCCTTCAACGGCATTTCCACCTTCAACGGCTTTTTCCGCCTTCAACAGCTTTTCACTCTCCGACGGATCTTTCCGCCATCGACAGTTTTTCGCCTTAGTCGGCTCTTCTGCCTATAACATTTTTCCGCCTTCAACGGCTTTTCTATCTGTAATCCTTTCCGCCTTTTACGGCTATTTCAAGAATGTCGCCTTCATTAGCTTTTATCGCCTTCATTGGCTTTCATCGCCTTCACTGGCTTTTAACAGCAACAGCAAAATTTGATTTCAAAATATTGTTTCACCTCTACGCCTTCCTCGGCCATCCGGTTAACAAATCAATACTTCATTCATCATTAAGCATTTGAGTCTAGATTTAGGACAACAACCCTATTCAACGAGTATCAATATCACAATCAACAAAACTTAGATTTTCTTCACAGTTCTTTATTTCTTTATCTGACAATAGTGATTGTCATCGATTTGAACTAAACAATACCGATCACCATAAAAATCTCTCACAGGTTGATCATTGTCATTAGTCGAAGGTACAAATAGATTGTTTGATTCATATTGAACAGTTAGTACACAATATTTACCTTTTTGATTCCAATGTTGAAATTCAATCACAAGTCATCACCTGGAGGTCATCACCACTCTACATGCACCACACACACACACACACACACACACCACTCATCTCTTTCTTTTTCCAAAGACAACACTTCCCGAACAGAAACTAAACTAATTTCACATGCACTGTTCACCGTTCTCGTCGCCAATGTGAGAATCTTTCTCTGTAATGATTATTCAACAACTGTATTCATTATTTGTATACACTTTATTACTGATACTTCAATATTACATACAATGATTCACACTCCAGACAACAATAACAACATCTCCGCATATGACAGATACTCAATGTAAACATACACGCTAAACGTAATAGAGTAATACAATAATTTATTATGTGCATACCACAAGGTACCACATATTCTAAGTAATTTGCATTATTTAATGGAATGAAATAATATATTAGGGGGATTCACTTAACAGCGTAAACTGATTAAACGTCGCGATCACCAAAGCAATCTTTGATTATTTCATTCGCAAAATCATGAAATATTTCAAATAAGCAGAAAATCATGGCTTACGCAGCAATTTAATCTGTTTAGTGAGTACCCCTATTGTTAATTGTTTAGTCGTAAATTATAAGAAAATTTGAAAATGTGACATTTTTTGGTTAGGTTTTTAGCTGCACTCTGAATAGAGTTGAAACTTCTACACTAGACCCGAAGGTAGAAAAGAGTACGTGTTCTTTCAGAAGAAGTTTTCCAGACTTACGCGGAAAATGCCATCCAGTAAGGAGAATACAAACATGGCTGCCACAATGGCCAACTTGCTCCCCTACTCACGTTTTCAAGAGCACCAATTTTGAAAATTCGTAAACAAATGCTCGAGATTTGTAAAAGCTGCCTCTTTTTGCAAGTGAGCAAAGCCAGGATAAACAAGTGCGGCTTGGTTCGATGCTTCGTCCGTCAGATTTGTGCCTCTAAAGTTTGTATGCAAAATTGCTATGGGATTTCTTGATGTTTCACCTTAAGGCACTGTTGCAAACTGACTCAGAAAGTTACGGTAGAAGATTAGAAAGAGTTTTCAATTGGTACATAGGATTTGCCTATGTAGTGCTATGGTCACACGGTTTGTACTTGACTCTTTTTTGATTTTGTGGCAATGTTCAATAAATTGTCGTATAGTTTTCAAGGCTTTTTTAATTTCTTGTCTGTTGTTCAATATACGTCGCGTGATGTCATTCAGTAATCTAACTGATCTGTCAAATGATTGTTATGTTTGTTATTTAAATTTATGCAGATCCGCGTCTTTATAATGATAGGTTATTGTCTATGATGAAAAATCGTCTTCCGTCAACGAACATATCGAACTTATTTTCTATAGATGCATGACATAAGTCTCTAGCTCTTCATGTAATACAAAATGTCAAAATGTCTACTTTGGATACATAAATCACGTTGTCCAGCTAGTCAGAGAAATAATTAGTTTTCATTGTGTTAACCTAAATTGACGTCAAAAATATTGGACGCATTTTTTAAATTGATTACATGTTAGCTTTGAAGCTGTTATTTAGCTTCATGTTGTTTTAAGGGTAATCAATGAGCATTTTGTACTTTATATATTTGCGTGATCCGTTTGAGTAATTGTTCCGGTTTTGGAACCTTCATTTCATCTATATGGCATTGTCCTTGATTGTTAAATGCGTTGCTTTGGCATTTGGTACTCGTGGCATTTAATTGTTAAAGTTGAGGTACATGAAAAGAAAGAAAAGTGACCGACACAAAAATGATCCACCATATAGTGGTTACAGTTTCTGATAAAAACAATATACAAAAAAGACAAAATATACCTTTCAATGAATGGACTACATCCATCTACATTGTTTTAGTAATATGTGTTGAGTAATATTTGGTTCTTCAGAAAGTGATTTCTGATAAGATTAGGAAAATTGCTTAAAAATTGGGTGTGACAGAAAAAAAAGATCCACTTAGCAATTAATTCTAAAACTTCAAAATTTTGCCAAATTTTCACACGTTTTGCTTCTTATTGTATGCTATTGTGATGTTATCGACATATGAAATTTATTTTTGACATGAGTTCTATCAATTTTAGGGTGATATGGGGCGAGTTTATTGTTCATGGTTAGTATAACGGGTAAAATATTCCTTGAACTACAGAAACTATCTGTAAGCAAGAATGAATGCCATTAATCTACAATATAACGATAATTCAACTTGTAGACATAGGGTTCATTCAAATATTACGTAACGCAATGGGGGGAGGGAGAGGGTTTAGCACTGTGTTACGCTTCATACAAAATTTTAAATCTTCCACACAAATTTTTTATGTGGGGGAGGGAGGGGGTCTGAAATTGTAATATTTTGCGTTACGTAATATTTGAATGAACCCATACAGGCATGTACTTTTATGGGCAATTTTTATGAGTTTTGGTCTACTAATGCAAAGAAATGCAAATATTGTGAAGATAATTGAGGATTATTTGATAAATCAAAACGCTATCACGTTTGTGATTACCTCCATCTGCTTGTGCTAAAGCATGCTGGGGGTATATTCTATCATATACACATTGATTTCGTTGTGTGCAAAATCATTCCCCGAGTGTATGAGCACAAACTCTACTAACGCTAACTAAAGCTAACAAGAGATTTTGTCAGGATCCATGGTGATCGCTTGCTGGAAATGGAAAACCGTCACAAAAACCACATACTGACACGGACAAATCTGACGAATACATCTGATACCGCACACTTCTCTAGTCTGGTACTGCAAAATATCCGTATCATTCCGTATATTTGGAGAAAAACTTCGTTTAAAGAGATCCAGTAGTTGTTTAGGAAACATCAGAAAACGACGCCATATCCCGGATCTGCCGTGACATTTTGTGTAGTTTTTGGCTATACAGGTCACTGTTTGCGCAAAGCGCGATTTTTTCTTCTATCAGGTCACAATGGAGCCGCATGGTTGTTGAGGAAGTGATATTGTTTGAAGTTTATATTTTATCTTAACATAATTCAAATTGACTTCAGAATACTAACAATTTAGTGTTATCCTCATTCTAGTAAGAGACTTTCACTAAGTCACGTGGTCATAGGGGGAGGAGAGCGGAACGAGGGGATGGGAGTAAGAACGCGATGGCCACAGCTATAACATTTTTTTAAATTTATTTTATTAATTTTTTTAGCATAATATTATATTTATTGACAGAAAAATACAAGAAGGTGGGTGCCCCAATTAAAAACAGCCAGCTGGAGAGGAGGGGAGTGATGACTAAGAGTGATTAGGCTTTTATTTACTGAGCCACTGCCTACATCCTACATTTTAAGGACCACCAAATACAACTAACACTTTTAACTTTAAAAATAAAATAAAGGCAAAAACAACCGTGAAAAACGCTTTTTAGTGAAAATCCTTATATTTTTTTTTCAAAAACTTGAAGTTTTATTGTATGTTATTACAAAAAGTTATTAAAATGTTAGAATTTTAGGGTGTTGTGGGGTCAATTAGGCAATGGTATATTTTCAAGGTAGAAATATTTTTTTTATTTATGATTTTTTACGTGACAATAACTAAATAAATGATCGAATACACATGGTTTATTTCTAAAGAAACCAGTTTTGGCGAGTTTGATCTTAAATTATTGGTTATGTCTAAGTTTTCCCGCATACAAATATGAGTAGTTCCCATCCTTATACCACCGATTCCAAACATTTCCAAACGATGAGCCATTGCTTATATACTCCAAAAATATCCTAAATGTTGTTTGCGCATAGCCCCATAGACGGGAGGTGACGGAAGCATATAGTTGTAGAGCTTAGTTTACCCAAACTCCCCTATAAACTTATTTTTTGTCGGTCCGGGGTTTGACATTATTGAAATTCCCTTGACATAATGTCAAACGAACGACAGCATTTCCTCAGAATTGATGTGTGTATCAACATATTGACTTGATTTTTCGTATACGGATAGTACTGACCGTCAATTTTAATGTGGATTGTTCAAAAATTGATTGAGTTATGTCGAAAAACAACCCGTGCAAAGAAAGAATTGAGTGTATGTAATGTGGGGTGCAAGACTTTTTGATGGACAGGGTGTCCGATTTTGCACAGTATGTACAGCAAAGTATCTAGCCGAATACAAAAAATCAAGTCAATACCAACAACTTGAGGAATTTATATCTAACCTGAAGAGTTTTGTTTTTTTGTGCAATTGAACTTGATTAAATACTAAACTTTTCTTTTGCATTGACCATATCCACCACTGATCCTCGTTAGTGAACAAGTAGGCAAAAGACTCCATACGACATATAAGTGGTACACTGAAACCTGCATTTAAGTCGATGCATGGCTGATCGAAAATATTTTTTACCGTGCTAGCAATGACTAAACTATACAGTTTTATATTTTTTGACAAATCTCCTTTGTCATGCAAAGTGTTGAAAAATATAAAAGTCTATAGTTTTGTCATTGCTTGTACGGTAATAGTAGTTTACGCAACAAGGTGCAGAATGAAGATTTTTACGGCACGAGTAGTACATTTATCCAACGAGGCTTGCCGAGTTGGATAATTACGACGAGTGCTGTAAAAATCGAGTTCTGCACCGAGTCACGTACAACGTTTTTTGCAATTTCATAAATTACCGCTTGAGGATAGTTTTTAACAAAACTTCCATCAAACTGCTCACTGATGTTCATAGCCATGTTTAAGAAAGTCTGATCATAGCAGGTTATACTGTGCAGTTGTCACAGTTTTTCAAAAACTGCGTCCAGAAGGCATCAAGAAGTTGATCAAAACTGAAAACAGTGCTGTAATGGTTCATTACGCAACGCAAATCAGTGCTGTAATGAACCATTACAGCACTGCTTATTTGGTGTGGGAAAGTAGGCCTTTTCCTGTCAGATTTGCGTGAGGAAAAACAGCTTATTACGATGAGAAATTGCAAAAAAAATATTTTCGATCAGCCATGCATAGACTTAAATGGAGGTTTCAGTGTCCGAAGTTTGGTCCGACGTATGGATTTGGAGAAAAATCCAACTTCGCTAGTCGAAAACTCTGATTTTCAACTAAATTGAGAATATCCCACTTTCGACGTACGTGCTGGTAGCATAAAAAGAACTCACCAATTCATGCACTTTTCGCAATAACTGTTTCATTATCATCCTTATTTTTTTCTATTTCTTGTATAATATAGAGACGCAAAGCTGCTAACTTGTAAATGTAGGACATGTGTTTTCTACAGCTCTCAAACATAGCAAATCGCTTTAAGTGATCTGAATTCGATACGATCACGGTATGTATGTACGTATCAATAAACATGAATAATAAAAATTTAAAAATGACTCAGGGAGCCACCCTGACTCCGTGAAAATGAAGACACTGCCAGGGCAAAAATGGCAATACACAGGCAAGGATGTTAAACCGTCTGTTCTTCTCAAACGTAGAGAGATAAGAAAGATTGCGTCCCCGCACAAACTGTTGTCGTTTGTTACTTCGCGTTCGCCTCTCCATCCAATCATCATCGGCGCGCATATGTATTAAAAATTGTCAATTTGTACTGATACTGGAAGAATCTACGCAAATCCAGTGGCCTGGGTGCTCTCTCAGATCGAGCTGGACGTTCGATTCGCGCGTTTGTCGTCTTGCTTGTCTCTTGTTCCTCATCGTTTCGCGAGTGATTCTTAGCCAAGCTGAACCAACTGTGCCACATTTTTGCATATTATTAATCGGGCCGCTTATGCTGCTGCAGTCAGCACGTGCCTTTGTAGATTGTTGCTAAAATTAGAACACTTTAAAAAGTTGGTCAAAAAATGGTCTTCTACAGATTAGGGAGATCCACTGTGTTGGTGGTTTTGAGCCTTCTAGTGACACTGACTAATGGTGCGACGATCATCAGCGCGGAGGAATCCGCATCCCTGCGGGCGCCTTTGAACGAGGAGCCTGTAATCGGAGTCCTAGCTCAGGAGATGTCTTACTCCTTGGCGGCCAAATACGAGGAGGACTACGAAAGCTACATTGCGGCGTCCTACGTAAAGTTCGTGGAGGGTGCCGGCGCACGTGTGGTACCCATCTGGTGAGTAGTTCGAAATGGTGTTTTCGCCAATAACCCCGGATGACGAATCGCTTGATAGTGCTTGGAAACAATCAATAACAACAGCGGTGTTTTGCTCCACTTGAGAACGGTGGTGTTTGTTGCAATTGATAGGACGACGCCTGGGATTTTATGAATGACCATTAAAGGGGCTGTCCATTAATTACGTAAGGGAATTTTTGCGATTTTTCGACACCCCCTCCCCCCCTTGTAAGATTTTTTGTATAGAAAGCCAAATATTTTTGTATGGCGCGTAAGATTTCTCAAACCCCCCTCCCCCCTATAAACCCTTACGTAATTAATGGACAGCCCCAAAACAGAGATGAAAAGTTATGGGATGAACAAAGCTTCACGTTTGACGTAGTGATTCCCACTGATTGGGTTCCAAGAATTGAAGCAGGAAAAAAATATGTTTTCATACAATGTAGTATCACCACTCACCGGCCACCAAATTAGGACAAATGTTTCGCTCGAAAAATAACGTTAACCTAAGTAAGTGGACACCAGAAATGAGTACATTTTGTGGAGAAGTGGAAGTTGAGGAAATTGTGGAGGATATGTGGATTGATGTAATTTCTGTTTGTGAAGCGGACCTGGTGTGGTGGTTAGAAACACTTGACTATGTGGGTTCTTCCTTCGGAAGGGAAGTAAAACGTGGGTCCCGAGATGAACTAGGGTTAAAAATCTCGTTAATACAGACCAAAAAAAATGTGTTACCCATTCGGTATAAAGAAAGTCAGCTTTAGGCAATTTTCGAAATTGTTGATATAAAATGTTCTGCAAAAACCAACTGAACTTCCTACATTCTGAGATGCATGCTGTAGATTTCCGACTTAGATTGCTTAAGGAATTACTGCCGAGATTCTTCCAGAGATTTCTCTAAAATTTCCTCCAGGAATATCTCCAGAAGTTTAGAGATTTCAATATAAATTGCATACTTCTATTGGAAACTCTCCAGAAACTCGTGCGGCTATTCCTGCAGGAACACGGAGAAAAATATAAAGTTATGTCAATCATATTACGGTCGCGAACAAGCATATTTGTGCACTGACTTTTATATAATCCCTTTTTGAGATTGTATCACGCATAATACACCCAAACCTTATTTTACGTCCACTATTGGCTTAGCGAAAAAAAATTCTACCGACAAAATAATGATCAAAATACACATTTTTATATTTTTGTACACTTCTCCTAACCACGAAGATGTTTTAAAAAATATAAAACTGTTGAGTTTGCTCATTGTCTTAGCGGAAGATTTTTTTGTCGCTCAGCCAAGCATGGACGTAAAAAAAGGACGAGGTGTATCATAGGACGAAGCATAACAGAAGCTTGATTCGATCAAAATTGATGAACTGTCTGGAGCAAGAAATATGGTTGGCTTAATCATATTATGCGTCCACCAACAAGGGAACGTTCAAAAATTACGTCCAACATTTGGGGGAGGGGGGGGGGTCTACAAAAGTGTGACACTACGTGTATTAGGTATAGGGAAAATGCGTGACAGAGGGGGGAGGGGGGGTCTAGAAATCCCAAAAATTGATGGACGTAATATTTGAATCTTCCCCAATATGTATTATTGATGGTTTGACAGCTCAATCGTTCTCATGGTATATCCAAGCATGTTTGGGCTTGTTCACAAATGTCATAACGCTAGAGGGGGTGGGTGGGTGTTCTTGATGGTGTTGCAGCCCGAACAAAAAAAAATTCTTCCCATAGAAACAGTGTTACGAAGAGGTGGGTGGGTGTCAAAATAGGCCAATTTTGGCGTTATGATATTTGTGAATGAACCCTTTATGCTTTACTCAACTTTACACTTGAGGCTTAAGCGAACTGTATCAGATGGTTGTTTTAAGCTGTTTTAAGCATACACTAAAAATGTTCAAATGAGGTTAAATTTCGGAGAAACAATTCGTTTGATTATCAAAAATTTCTCTTGCGCATTCTTTATTTACCTTAAAAATTTGAAATAATAACAAACTCAAGCAAGTAATCAAAAACTTTAACACTAAATGTCGCCGATTCTTTTACAGTCCCATCCATGCTTTCCGCTGGCTGGTGAAGACACTACTGGGAACAGGACGCTGGACAGGTGGAACACGCAAAAATTTTCCTTTATCAACGGAACCCGGGGTTCTCTTGCCTGAACCGGGTGGCCCGAACGTATGGCGTTCATTCCGGTTGCTGGTTCTTGTTCCGGATACCGCTTATTTTTTTTGGTCATTTTTCGATTGGTGATGTACGGTTGCAAGCTGAATCTGGAAAACACAACACAGATATGAGCTTGCGAATTCTTGCACCCCATTACCGGTGGCACACTTACCTGAAGCTGAAATGACTGAATCCTCACGGAAATTGAATAATAACAGCAGAGCGCACTTCTTCTGGTTACAGAGGCAGGTAGTGAATGATTTATTTAATAAAATTGTTACAATAAAACGACAATGCCACCGTTCTCACTATGAACTACCGCCGCCATGATGAACAATTAGCAGCCAGGCAGAAGGCTCGGTCATCAACACGGGTTCAAGTAATGACATTTATGCTTGGTTTAGGCTAAAGACACTATATGCAAAGACACGAAATGTTCCAATTGGAATTCCAAATTTGCTGTCAATGTCATTCCAATCGAGCAGGAGACATGTCAAACGCGCTTTAAAAGCATTGCTCGACAGCATCATCGTCATGACGCGACAATCATCATCAACAGCAACAATCATCAGATTTCGTGTCTTTAGCATACAGTGTCTTTAGTTTAGGCATTTGATGGTTGGTGTTCAATGGTGTTGATTTAAATAAAACATATGCTTGATGTAGACATCAAATCCTTATGAATCAACCATTTGAAGCAATTATGCCAAGCATATCTTCGAAGCTTGAGAGAACTATGGAAAAAGTTATATCAACCAAACAGCATTTCTGTCCGTGCACTTCAACCCAGTATTTCAAAAAATCCGCTACAGCTGCTAAGAGCTGCTATACCTAATGCTTTTAGTAAATATGTATTCCAAAAACTCTAAAAATGTTCCAGCTCCGTTTTCTACTATAGAACTAGAAAGCAGTAGTGTTAAAGAGGGAGGTAATATTCAAAAACTTATATTATTTATTCGAGGGAAAGCTATATCAGGGGCTCCTAGTATTAAGGGTACTAGTCAGTTTCCAAATCCTCCAATTATGATAGGTATTACTATACCGCTATCCGAAATTGGCCAAATTTCCCGCTTCTACCCATTCTGGCGGTTTAACCCTTTGGAGCAGGATTGTTTTGCCTTCGCTGTCGCAACCCCGCTAGCCTCGCACACGTTTCTTATGCTCGATTTTATCGCCGGGGTCATATTGACCCATCCGGTTCCAAAAGGTTAAAGGATCAAGGATTAGCTGCCGGAATTTCGAAAGTTTTCGTCGAAGTTGGAATGCTTTCGATTGTGAATGTGGGAATGCTGAAAATAATCTGTTGTTTTCGTGAAGCGACGGGGGAAGCGCTCCGGGAGCAAACAATGACGTGAAGTTCTAGTGAATTTAAAAAGAAATCTTCTAATTCAGATCAGAAAACATGAGTTCTGGAGATCTCAGCAGATCTTTAGAACGATATCATATGATTGATGAATAAAATGCTGTAAAAAATCAGTGATTTCGAAAGAATAGAGCAATGCGCTAATAAGCTGAAAATGCTGGAAATGAACCAATTATGAACCTATTTCCTCTGGGGATTCCCACTGAGCAATTTTTAAAGTGTTTCGCTGAGATTTTTTTTTAAAGCTATCGCAGAGGATTTTTTTGGAGAAATTACCGTACGAGATTCTCCCAGGAGTTCGCACTGTGGATTTCTCCTGCAGTTCCCTGTGGGGATTCCTCCAGAAATACACTGGAAATTTCTCCAGGACTCTGGTAATTCCTTCAGGATCACCCTTAGGCGATTTCTGCAGATGTTCACTCAAGGGATTTCATCTGGAGATTCTTCAGGAGTTCAAATAAGAATTCTTGCAGAGGTTCCCATATCCCACCGGGGATTTCTCTAGGAATTTTCACTGGGGATTCCTGCAGGAGAACCAGCTAAGGATTCCTCTATGAATTCCTAAAGAGGATTTTTGCAGAAATCGCTATTTGTTCCTCCAGCACTTCCTGCTGGGAAATCCTCCTGAAGTTTCGTCTGGGAAAGTCACCAAGAGTTTTCACCGGGGATTTTTCCAGCAGTTCCGGATGGCGATTCCTCAAGGAATTCCCTCTGGAGAATACTCCACGAGTCCCCACTGAAAATTTCTCCAGGAGTACTTACTGGTGATTTCTCCAGAAATAGAGTTTTAGAGTTTTAGCGTACGTGCGTTAGTCGAATCGAGTTCACGCCTTCAGGTGATGGTCAGATGGATTCGTAGCTCGGATGAAAGCAGCGCCCGTCTAGTGAATTGGAAATCATGGGTGCAATTCCTTTGATGTATGTGTACTGCCCCCACTCGCATAACTGTCGCATATGAATAGGAAACCCAGCAAAGATGGGACTGTTATGCGAGTGGGGGCAGTGTATATGTACATGAATAATGAATATCATAGCTTTTGAACATTGTAATTTCTACTTGGCTTGGTTAGCTATTACGAAAAAATAATGAAGCACTACATATGCATATTAAAATATAACATATTGTAGTGGATCCTTACAAATGCGTAATAAATGAGGACATCACACTTGGACGAATACAACACAGAACATATACAGGGTGTTAGGTTCGCGAGTGCAAACTTTTTAAAGGGTGATAGAGGACCATAAATGGTGAAAAAAATTGTTCTACGCATATGGTCAAATCTCAACCGTTACGTAGTTATTGAACTTCCCATGTTTTTGACTCTCATTGCCTTAACTGGCTTCAACTTGAAAATGGTCAAACTTATCGCAATTTTTTAACCCTTATTCGAAAGATTATTGAACTTTCTATCATATGACATCTTTGAATCGATTGGTTTAGTTTATTAACTAAGTTTTATAGAGCAAAATAGTTAAAAATAGTGTGTTTTATTGGTTTTTGTCACTTATCTTTGAAACATGCGTAATAAATTCAAATTCTTCCTTTGACAAAGTTGTGGCCCCTGTTCAACTCTACAATTCGTTCTTTGACTCCAAACTTCTAGCTCTTATCGTTTTCTTGCAATTTCGATTTAAATGTGCGGCACAGTGCGCAAAAACGTGCTTACCTTGACAGTTGCAAATTTTTTTACCTGAAATGCGATGTTTAAATCAAAATTGCAAGAAAACGATAAGAGATAGACGTTTAATGTCAAAAAACGAATTGTAGAGTAGGATAGGAGCCAGAACTTTGCCAAAGAAAGAATTTTAATTTATTACGCATGTTTCAAAGATAATTGACAAAAACAAATTAAAACACGCTATTTTGAGCTAGTTTGCTCTTGAAAACTTAGTTATTTAACTAAACCAATCGATTCAAAGATGCCATTTGATAGAAATTTCAATAATCTTTCGAATAAGGGTAAAAAAACTGCGATAAGTTTGATCATTTTCAAGTTATAGCCAGTTAAGGCAATCAGAGTCAAAAACATGGAAAGCTCAATAACTACGTAACGGTTGAGATTTGACCATATGCTTAGAACAATTTTTTTCACCATTTATGGTCCTCTATCACCCTTTAAAAAGTTTGCACTCAGGAACCTAACACCCTGTATATTGCCCTGTTACCCTATTGGATAACAATTTCCGATGACAGGATGACGAGGTTTCATAAATGTTGTTGGTCCATCAGTCAATCCTGTAATCGTATTTTGTCTGGCAGGTTGCTTTTCGTTCGCAGCATTAGTTGCTTTCATAGCTTGAGTTTTGTCTAGGAATTTCTAATTCTAAGGGGGCATTTCGATTCAGGTTTTAATACGAGACGTTTACATTTTGATGTCCCTGGTAGGGAACGATTCTTATATCTGGGTAGTTGATTTTTGCCCGAAATGGCCTGAATGTAGGCCATCAAAATGAGATTGCTGAGATCTCATAGTACTCTATTACTCTAGAGCACTATAAATGTACATTAAACATAGGAAAATGCTTAGAAGTTAAAATAGTACATTCAACACAAAATAAAACTTGTAATATAGCTTGGTTAGTAAAACCGATGAGGTATAAGAGGTATAAATGAACTAAGTAAAGGCAAACAGGAATCCTACGTTCTCATAGACGTTCGATTTGACGACCTTCAGCCTTCAGGTCGTTAGTCTGGCTTTCTTTTTGCTACAATGATAGATCACACAGTAACACAAATCTCCCCCTTTGTTCACAGGATCAATAAACCGCGTGAATATTACGAAAACATCCTCCCAAACCTGAACGGAGTTCTACTGCCCGGTGGTGCGACCTGGTTCAATCAATCCAACGGATACGCCGATGCCGGTCGCCATATCTACGATGTGGCCGAGGAGATCAACGTCCAGGGTGGCTACTTCCCGCTGTGGGGCACTTGTTTGGGTTTCGAACTGCTCACCTACCTGGCGGCAAACGGCGATGAACATCGGGCCCATTGCAGTTCCAACAATCAAGCGCTGCCGTTGGATTTCAAACCGAACTTCCGGGAGAGTCGCATGTTTGCCGAGACTCCGGATGAAATTGTGGAAATTTTGGCTTCTGAGTATGTCACCGCAAACTTCCATCAGTATTGCGTTACGGAGAAGAACTTGACCGATTACGGGTTGGATCGGGAGTGGCGCGTCATGTCCACCAACTTGGACTGGAATGAGCTGGAGTTTATTTCGACTATTGAACACAAAATGTGAGTATAGGGGAGTCGACACCCGGGACATTGGTTGTAACAAAGTTGATTTCTTCCATCCACACAGTCTCCCATTCTACGGTGTTCAGTTTCATCCGGAGAAGAATATCTACGAATGGGTCCAGAACAAAAACATCTCACACACGCCGAATGCCATCAAGGCAGCGCAGTACTTTGCAGACTTTTTTGTGAATGAAGCTCGCAAAAGTGAAGGGCGCTTCCAGAGTGAGGACGACATTGATCAACACGTGATCTACAACTATCCGGTGTCGTTCACCGGCCTGAAGAAGTCGGCATTCGAACAGTGCTACTTGTTTGAAGGTAATGTAGACTACCGGGAGCCGAGTGAGGCGGCCAAAGCCCCGGGGGATAACGGCGGTGCGATAGGTGTGTACAGTGCTAATGGCATGGTTTGGACCGTTGCATGCTTGGTTGGAATGCTGCTGGTGGAGATGGTTTGCATGAATTACTAAAGAGATTAATTGAATGTTATTGCATGAGTTTATTACTAACACCTAATACCTACTCATTGAATACAATCCGAAATATTGGGTTATGGGATCCGAGAAGGCATCATCACTTCGACGAATCTGAAGTAAACTAATTAATCTCAATTGTGTAAAATAGTTATTGAAATAAAGGGCTGTTTTCCTCCTCGTTGTTGTCACTGTGTCCAATAAGCAGAACTTTTGTGGCATGAATAAGGGGCTTACTACTTGGATAAAGGTCAAGAGGACAGATCGGTGAAGTACTAAATAGATTTGTAGTAATGAGCTGAATTTTAGTATGGTGAGAAGGTCAATTCTCCGTTTCTGCAATGAACTGGTGCAAACAGCGTGGGTATTATGATTCCTTGCCTAATTTGATGATGTTTGAGCAAAACTTTAGGCAACAGTGTTGTTACACTGTTGAAAATGCTTTGACATCCATGTGCACAACAGAACATGTGCTCGATGAACAAATTGAGATTTGAAATTATGAAAAGAAATCCACGTACTCCGGTGAGACTCGAACTCACGACTCCCAATTCGCTAGACGGGCGCTTCTATTCCTTCAAGCTACGGAGTCACTCGACTATCTCCGTCGCCAGCAGGCCTAGAACTGAACTCGATTCCACAAACGCACATGGTTATCTTCTTTTCACAATCCAAACCCCCTTCGGATGGGATTAGATGAACATCTAACACATTGCCTGTTGTGCACATGTTGTGCACAATGTTCTATTGGTGAAATTGAAGGGAAATTGTCATATCATTCAATCATAATATGGAAATAATGAATATTCGAAGGCACACGGTGAATAGAGCCCCCACGGTGAATGGCGCCTTGACGGTACACCGAACGTGCCCCAGTGCTGATTATATTATTGTTTCGATTGATATAAGAGAAAACATATCTAGAAATTATATCTAATACAGTTCCTGGAACATTTGACCAATGGCTAAATTCTGATCCTTGAAGATCTAACAAATAGCTTGTAGCCATTTAAAAGCCACATTTGCAGCAATAATACGTCTGTTCGTTTCATGGGAAACATCATTTTTACGTATCGCATCCGCATGCATTCCAAAATACTCGAATTTAAACACACCCTCTTCAATCACTACCTTAGCACCAAAACCACTAGACCTACCTCTGTCTCTACCTGCAATCGTGTACTTCGTCTGTTCGAGTTTATTGTCAAACCTCTCCTCTCTGTCTACTTCAGAGGTTGGTCTCTCATTTTTTTTAAACTAACTGCTGATTATACTGTGTTATTCGATTTATTTTTTTACTTCAAGTATAGATACAGTCTTAAACAAGATGCATGCCCTTAAATTCAATTGCTTCTTTTTACATTATAACAAACTTTGCATGCAAAATTATTCTTACAAAACAACCAGAATCTGATAACGTCCATCATATGATTTCTTTTAAGTTCAACGATACGTGGAGCGTGAGAAGAAAAAGTGCAACAAGCCGAGAAGTCGAAACTCCTGCTAGAAATACTTCAAATCATCCCAGTCAATTCACATATAGGACACCGAGATCTCTGATAACGATTCGCGCCATGAACTGCCGACTAGGTACTAGAGTAAGTAATTGGACCAAGCTGTTTTATCTGCTTCCCACAATGGGCAATCACGGAGCCACCGTCCTACCCACATTGTATTTTTGATGCACCACCACAATAAAAGCCATGACAACAACGCAAGATGACGACCGGGTGTTTTGATTGCTATCTCATCATTTGTACCTGCTGACAGCCACTTTTTTACTTAATTTTCACCGGTGATGACAACAACGATGACATGGGGGATAATTGCAGTCCCATATGCCTGCCCGACTGAATTAAAGCTACCTACTGCATGATAAAATGTTACAATTAGGTAAATGTTTATCAGTCAGCGTCACCAAGCGTGACCACACCGACCGTGATTGCACGAAGCTGCTGATGGTAACTGGTAAATGGAAGAAGGGTTAGAGGAAATCAAACCTTTTGTCTGGTAGAAACAATTTGATGTTTCTATAGGGAATCGCGCCACTTGGGCGGTGGCTTCTATTTTTGTCTGTTTTCCACTATAACTCAGTCAAATTTGAACCAATTGACAAAATTTTTGGAATGCGGTGAGATAGGTATAGTATCTACCCGTGTACAACATTTCAAGTCAACTGGTTCAAAACTGACTGAGTTATAGTGGAAAACAGACGAATATAGAAGCCCCCGCCCAAGTGGCGCGATACCCTATTTAGATTTATGACTAGGTAGGTATGTGCTATAAATAGAAATAAGTCTGCTTTTTCAAATTTTTACTCCAAGCAGAATTTATAACGCTTTTATTCAAAGGGTTTCCTTTGCTTTACCACTAATTTTGAGCGTATTCTACGAGTACAGTCACGTGACACAATAATACTCGTATACATTGACGTAGCAGGGTTTGCATATAACTAGGGTAATTGTTCCCTTCGTTGTGGTAGTACCTAATGTTGCGGTAGTGGCAATTGAGCACTTTTTCGACTGAAATGTTACCAAAAGGCATTTTTAATAGATGTATTATGCTTAAATTATGAGATTGCACCATTTGTGTGCTTAAGATTTGCCCAAAAACCTATTTTAAAAAAATATTTTCCTTAAATTTTTTGCTGCTGTGTTCCTATTGTTGCGGTAGTCTTCCTAATGTTGCGGTATCCCATGATTTCAATGGGATACCGCAACAATAGGAACCAAAATTAAATTTTACCTCCATAATAGGAACAGTGTGCCTAATGTTGTGGTAAGCGATTTATGATCGAAAACAGAGAGAAACGATAGTTTTTATATTTTTCCAAGCAAATTTGGATAGAAAACTACCAACTAACGTTTTGCTACTCTTCATTAGATGGTACGATCATTGTTTTTAAAATGAATTTACCTTAATACCACAACGATGGGCACACTTACCCTATGAGCAAACGGATTAACACGCAGGATTACAGGTTCTTTAATTCTCGTCTTCCATCTGCAAGATGGATCTGCAGACTAGAAGAAGTAATTAGAACTATTATGATAGTTCTAAAAGCAGTAAAAGGTATAAGGTTCCATCACGGTTTTCAAAACCTCTACTATTTGGCCATCAAAATGTTACTTGTGTTAACTTCGTGTGACGGCGAACTTTGATTGACTGTAGATTTCTTCGGAGTTCGAAGTAAGTTCGATATCCTGCCGCAATGCATCCCTGAATTTCTCTGCTGGTGTCGTTGTCCGCTGTCCTTAATGAGCCCAAGTCACGAACTCTTCAGCCGCCTCGCTTTCATCATGATAGAACTTCGGGGTGGTGAACGCGTTAATTCCTCCCTAGAGCCCTTTGCTATCATGTACTTTGTTTTCAATACATTAATTACTAATTTGATTCACCTGGCTTCACTTTTAGTCGAATATGCGTTAAAGCCATCGTCTCAAATTTGCTAGAGATAATATCAATATCATCTGCGAAACCAAGCAGCGGACTTCGTGAAAACCGTTCCACTCGTGTGTATCCCGCTCTCCTTATTACAACCTCTAAACGTCTAAACGCAATGTTAAACAGCAAGCACGAAATACCATCGAAACCCTCTACGAGATTCGAAGAGACTCGAAAGTATCTCTGATACTCGAATTACGTGATTCGGCCTTTCGTAGTAGTCCCCTCAATCCATCGTCACCTTGATCAAACATATCAGTTTATCCGGGGATCCGCATTCGTGCATAATCTACCGTAGCTGCTTTAGATCGTTAGTACCGTACGCCGATTTGAAATCGATGAAGTGATGTGTGGGCACGTTGTATTCGCGACATTTCTGCAACACCTGGCGAATGGCGAACATCTGGTCCTTTGTGGAGCGTTCACCAATGAATCCAACCTGATATTGTACCACGAACTCTCTTACAATCAGTGATAGACGGCGGCATAATATTTGAGAGATTATCTTATAGGCAGCGCTCAGTAGTGTGATCGCGCGATAGTTCCCGCAATCCAACTTGCGGTTCTTTTTGTAGATGGGACACACGATGCCTTCTATCCATTCCTCCGGTAATGCTTCCTCCTCCCAAATCTTGGAAATGACCCAGTGTAGTGCTCTCACCAGTGCTTCTCTACCGCATTTTAGAGTCTCACTTGGTAGTTGATCTATTTCAGTGGCTTTGTTGTCTTTCAATCGGACAACCTCCCCCTCAATTTGTTGGAGGTCAGAGGCCAAGAGCCTTTCATCCTCTGCACGTACTCCTAGATCTCCCAAAGAGTTCGGAAGAGACGGGAATGTCCCGAAGAGTTCGGAAGAGACGGAGCGGATGAAGAATGTCTCAAACCAGGACTCAGGAGGCCATCGGTGCCTAATGTATCCGACCAGTATACGCATTCGTATTAACTGATTCCGACAACTTCCATCCGTGATACCTACGTTACCAATAGTTTGACCAAGTCACTACGAGTAAATCTTAAGCGTAACCAAAGAGTGATGAGATTGCTCAATTGAAGACGCAAGCTTTAGGAGAAGTATTGAAGAGCAAAGCTACACCAGTCGTAGTAGTTCCAAACGTCAGTCGTTCTAGGCGTTCTTCTTGCGCACTTCAAAAGCTATGATGCGGCACAATCCAAAGGGTGACAATTTACAGGCGAAATATAACACATTGACTGCAATGTGCTGCAAAGTTGTAAGGGAAGCGTTTGTTAACCCATTTCTGGTTCTAGCGATGGCTGAACATATATAGGCGAGTTCTATTAATAGAGAAGAGGCAGAAAGTAGATGGATAGATAGTAGAATGAAATGGACGGACCAGGGAACCCCTAAGCGTCTGCATACGAATCAAAAGCAGGAGCCACCAATCCCGCCATCCAAGAGTTCTAAATGTAGGTTAATGTTCTTCAAATCTAGAATCCTAATAACAATCCAAAGTTGATTTTTAATATTTTGTTTACTCGTATATTTATCATCACTATTCTTATGTTTTCACTTTTAATTGTGTGTGTGTTGATTCTTTTCCATTATTATACTTTTTGTCAATAGAATTACTAATACATAATTAAATATTTTTGTTTTGCTTTTAATATAAGATCAATGATTCTGTGTGTTTATCCCTTTATTCACTAAATAATTGTTTACTTTTTTTCTTGCTGTTGCCGAGATATACTTATCGATCAATAATATACCATTCTGTTTATTTATACTGTACTCTCCTATGTTCTCCTATTCCTGTGTTTGCAATCTCTCACTTTTGCTTGAATAATGTCGAATATTCTGTTCGTCTGCTGTCCGTCATTAGTTACATTCATACATTTTGTCACTTAAGTTGTACACGTTGTTGTTCATGTTGTTCTTACCATACTGGTTGTTTTAGCTTTGTCTCACCATCCCCGTCGACGAGGGGCTGTCTCTGTCTTGGAAAGCTTTCACCCCTTCGTCACGAGTGATGGTTTTGTTGTATTTGTGGTACCGAAAAATCTACGTTTAATCTGTCCGCCACAACAGTGCTGCCAGCCCTCCCCACTTTTGTCTGTGAGTGTGTGTTGCGTACTTGTAAATATACTCACTAGAAAATGTCGGATAAGTTCGAACTCAAAACAACAGAGTTCACAGGCAACTAGTTTGTGTTTTTTTTTTGTTTCGAATTTCTGATTTTGTTTTTTTTTTTTGTTTCTTAACTGACACTGCATTCATTAAATATGTAAAACAATCAAACTTCTACATCGGTGTTTTAGCTAAGATTCACGTTTTCTTTTTCCATTATCGTAACTCAAAATGCAATTGAATAGTCGTTTGTATTAAGTGGTAAACTAAGGTAGCGTTTCGTGGTAAGTACCAATCCCCGAGCAGGAGCTCTGCGCGATCAGCACAATAGCGACGTTCAAGAGTTTTTTTTCTGTTCCATTCGTCAGCTGTGAATACTTCTAGGGTACTGGAGAAGTATTTTTCCAGTTTTCTTTTACTTGTGATAATTTGTTTTGCGCAAACATAAACGTAAGCAGTATGAAAGAAAATCGCTATATTTTTTACACAAAAGTTGCTTTGTTATCGTGATTTGTATTGTACGACATACGAATATAGACACTTAGAAGATTTCGAAAATGGGACCTTGTTTGTGTTTAATTTAGAAGCATTTTTTGTTTTACTTTTGAATAGTGCGCTTTTAAGCCTAGGGCAGGGTTTGCTTAACATTCTTGTTTCTTGAGGACTGAAGTGGAGTGGCCACAGTCCTCAAACGAGTTTCGATTGGGTAAATCGAAAATCGACACAATCTCCGGAGAAAGACTATTTCCGTTTTGTTATTTATCATAAATATAAAATATATACGAATCTACTTACTATCTACCGTTTGTTTTTTTTTTTTACTTTATACAGTCATATAAATGATTTATGCATACTTTGTCCAAATATGTTTGTGTTCATACCAGCCTTGACATTTGCAGTGTAGAAACTCACCACATACTGCCAATTAGGTTTGCTTTTCTTTGATTTAGATTCATTTCCCTATCAGGTGTAACAATGCACAGTGAGTACTTGTTGTGAAACGCTTCATGAAACTGATTTATTTTGAAACCAAGTTTCCAAGCTTGTTTACCTCTCGATCAAGAGTGCCTTGAAAACCATGGGCAACTTGATTCGAATTGTTCACACATTTGATTGTTACGCAATTTTTAACGTAATTAATACTCACTGTGCGGAACAGACTGTTTGTTAATATCATCTCGAAAGTCAAGCAAATTTGCTATGTGAAACAAATTATTCCCTTCCTCGCCCATAATCTTCAATCGACAGTACGGCAACAAAGTAACCAGTGATGCCGGCTTCTTTGAATAAATAATTGTTATCATGACTAATCGAATCGAAACTCAACTTGTGCCTTAAAACGATTGCCTAGAGATCTTCACTGGCGGGTTACTTTTGACCAAATATGTACAACCATTTCATTCATACGAGTAGGTACCGGAAGAAAACAAAAGTTGCTTGACATAACCTATTTAGTTCGCCGCAATTTCTTTCCTGTCTGTGTCTGTTCTCACCCTCTTCTTCTTCTTCTTTTCTTTCTCATCAATATCCTCATCGCGTCCTAGAAGTTAGTCTACAGAGTCGCCTACATTGGTTTACCGCCACGTGCCGCTTCTTCCAGTGCTCTTACTTTCATTTCCCGCTCGTGTTGTCTAAAAATTGTGTTCAAGGAAGTATCATTAGCGAAAGAATTCTATCGAATGAAAAAGTGCAAATCTACCATAAAACAAAACAAAAGAACTAGAAAAAGTCTATCAAAACTAATTAAATTATTCTTTGATATAGGATACGTTTAAAAAAACTAAAAATGCTTAACATTTCAATGGGATGATCATTAGGCATACAAAATCGTTCTGTATAAGATCATTTGATGTAATGGCAGCATCACTGTTCGTTAGTGTGCAGTACACTTTCAAGATCCACCGGCTGCTTGAAAAGCCAAAGTGTGCACACGAGCAGCTTCAGGCTAATTAAAGTTCCGAGTATCGTCTTAAGCAGCTTTCAAACTGCTTAAAAAGCTCACACTGAACTTAATCGGAACTTCACATTGAAGTTTCAACAATGCTCATGGTAAGCCTCTGCAGCAGCTTGAAAGCTGCTGATAATGATTCTCAGTAGGGTCTTGTACCATTTGGGCAGGTGTACCTATTTTGGGCACTTGCCGCTATAACTAAGTCAATTTCAAATCGATTGATTTGATTTTTTGTACTGCGTTAGATACTGTACGTGCCTAACTCTGGACAAAATTTCAAATCAATCGGTTTGAAATTGACTTAGTTATAGCGGCAAGTGCCCAAAATAGGTACACCTGCCCAAATGGTACAAGACCCTACTTGCTCGAATCACTCTGATAAAACTCCAGCCATAAACCATTCAGAATAGTTTAAACAGCGATATTTAACGGTTGGTTCAAATGTAATATGTTATTTGATGCGAAAGGACCTGATCAAATGATATCATTTTATTCGACTGTTTACCAAAGTCCCATTGCAAAATTGTACGTTCTCAAAAAAAAAACTAATGATCAAATGAAAAAAAAACAATCAAGGTTTCAAATATACCTAAGATACTGCTCATGCAGCGAGTGGGCACGGTCCAACGCGTTTTGCCGTTGGAACTCAGCGGCCTGCTGGTAGTGGTGGCGGGTGGCGGTCGATAACAGATCATACAACAGAGTACATACAAGAAAGAGAAACAGAGAAAGAGGATGATAAACAGACAGTGATATGAGATATCTATCGGTCGTCAACCGGCCGGCGGCAGTGTCAATCAGAATTCAGCAAAAGCGGCGATTTGTAACAGTTGTACACCGGTAGGTACACATGTATATTACAATTACGATCGGGTTCCACATTGATCCAATTGATTTGATGGGGCGCAGAGGAGGTCGACTGTTGGATTTTCGGGGGTTTACTGTGGCCATCCCGGGAACCTTACCTGTAGGGGATCGTAGGACATGCGCAGCAGGACCTCCGAGTGGGGATCCCTCGGCATCAGCACGTTCGGTCTAGGATATGGTACATTGGCAGCTAGAGGAACGAATAAAATAAATAGGATGAGAAGAAAGAGATTAGTTATTACAATTATTTAGATAGGAAAGCTGCGATTCAAACAAATGAAGCAATGACGACGCTGATATAATGTGATAAAAGTAGTTCCGTCGGTACACGTTTGTTTACGCCGGAAATATATAAGTTTCGGAAAATCCACGACATGAGGTACAAATTTTCTTCGTCATCTGCGCTAATTGTCGTCTCATCAGACGAAAAATAGCTCATCATTATAGATATTCTGATTTACCATTGTCATTGCCTAATTAGATGGAAGCAAAAAAAATGTAGACTATCGAGATAACCACCTCCTATAGCAAAAGAAATTGAATAATTACGTAAAATTTCATGTTTCAATTCCAATCCACTTACGACCTTAAAAGTTGTCTCGTTTTGCGTACTACGAAGGCAACCACACCAAAGCAGTCGCCAGCTGAATTGTTCTTCACCCCGGTTCAATTTTTACTTCACCTGATTCACTTGTTGAATCAACCTTCAATTCACACCCCACAAAAGCTCTGTGGCTCTTTAAAGTTGGATTTCACTGCTGCAGACTACAGCATAAGCTGTTAAATCAATTATATCAATCGTTTTTTCCCGCTCATAAAATGTTTGTTTACAGTTTTCTTCGCCTAAGGAGCATGCAAGCAAATGTGTGCGTGGATTTCTGCATATGGAAGTGGAACCATCTCGGCAGGGCTCCTATTATGGGCAGCTTTGAACCAATTGACACAATTTTCGGAACGCGGTGAGATACGCATAGTATCTAGCCGTGTACAAACGTTCAAGTCAATTGGTTTGGAATTGACTGCGTTATAGCGAAAAGTGCGCAAAGCTAAATACATACCGACCACTGCCTATGTGGCTCGCTACCCTACGAATCATCGTATTCCCGGCTCCGGCAGGAGCTGCAGGAAGTGCGTAGAGGAAGGCCACATCGCCAGAGAGTGTAACTCGGCAAATGACTGATTTGCCCGGCGAACAAGGGTCACACGACGGGCGGGCCTAAATATCCGGGCCAGTGCTGGGAATGGTAACAGTAGTTTGCTTGAATTTGATGATTGTATCGCTGGCTCTTCATATCCGGGAGAATTTTTTCTGAACCAGTATAGTAGGCGATCCAATAAACTGCTACAGTAGCAGCTACAACGCGGGAGCTCCAAATGAGTTTCATTGAAATTCATTTGTCGTACTGCCGCCTGGCGCACTTCTTTAGGATGATCGACCATCATATCCAAAGCACCATACTTCCCGTGAACGCGTTCCCGAAAGCCCGACTATGCCTTTTAGCAGAGACCCTCCCGTAACAACTTTACTCTTGGTCCACGAATGCCTCATTCGTGATTCAGCAGGAACAGGCTGTCTCGTTCCACCTCTCAAGTGGGAGTTTTTTTTTTCGATGTAAAAGTGTGAAATCGACGCATATCGGCTTGTGGCTCCCCAAGTTCTCAAGAATATAGTATATTGTATGCATGGTGGATCACTGGTGTGTCCAGTTTTTGGTTATGATGTATGATGCTGTTCCAAGAAGCATCAGCGGCGGCGTGAAAACCCCACGCCGATCTGCGTACCGTTCTCCAGAAAGGCTGCGTGCATCGAAATAAAATAATCTGAATCAGATCATAACAAGATGTCCTGTTGTTCTTATTCAACAAAATAGTTAGCCTTTTTTTCAATTGCTTGGGAAGCTACAAACCGGTATACGCTGGTTTCAAGCCGAAAGTTCGATACACACACACACACGTCCAGTGCCGTTTCCCAAGAGGTCTGCTCCGATTTCCCGTCCGATTTGCCAGCAAAAATCCTCGCTATCAATCAGTCAAGGGAACATTCCTCCGCTCATCTCACCCAGGAGCCCGACCTATACATCCAGCGAAGGTCTACCCAGCCTGATACCAAATTATCCCGGATTCCGGGCACGGGAGGAGGTCGAACCAATTGAACGATAACGCAGATTACACAGCTAAACCTAAACTACTCTGAAGCCGCACAACAGTTGCTGTGGCAGTCACTCTCGGAGTCAAGTACATACATTGTCCTACTATCGGACCCATACCGCATCCCTCCCGATAACGGGAACTAGGTAGCAGATAAGACCAAGCTAGCGGCAATCTGTACAACCGGTCGTTTTCCGGTCCGGGAAATAATTTCCACGTCACTCGAGGGCTTCGCAATAGCGAAGATGAACGGGGTGTATTACTGCAGGTGTTATGCTCGATAGACCACTTCTCATCAATGCTGGATTTGCTATCTAGCGCACTAGTCAGATTGAGTCGCGTGGTCATCGATGGAGACTTCAACGCCTGAACTATTGAGTGGGGTATCCGCTCGACTAGCGCAAGAGTCTAGGTTCTACTCGAAGCTATGGCTAGGCTGAAGGTGGATGTCGCGAACGCAGGTGACAAAAAAAACCTTCAGTAGGAACGGTGCAGAGTCCATTATTGATGTGACCTTCTGGAGCCCGGATCTTAACCCTGTCTCGGACTACAGGTCCGACCTCGTGATTCGATAAGCCCGCATTTTTGGAGCAATTCCTTATGCAATGTAACACCCACGATCTAGTCGGAACCCTAAGCCGTGCTTGTGACGCCGCAATGTTAAGGAGATCCATACCAAGAAATTGACGCAAACCGGTATACTGATGATCTGATGATGTGCAGAAATCGCAGAACTCCACTCATCCTGCTAGAAGGATGATGCAAAAAGCTCGCACTGATGAGGGTAGAATGGAACGAAGTGAGACCATCAATACAACTAAACTGGCAACTGGTACTGAACAAAAAGATTAGGGCACGCAATCAGACGCAGGGGCGTACAATTTCGTTTCAATGATACACTTTCATGCAACATTTGAATGAGTCACTTCAAGTGTTTCATACATTTTTCTAATGACTCGGTCGTTAAAAAAAACTTTTCCACTCATCGTAGCACTCGGTAGTCTCCCACCCGGTCGCATTGCTTGTGCTTCACCCGTCAGAGCATTAGTGTCTCACTGGTGCGCGCTAGTCTCTCAATGGTTACGGGCGCCGGTTAATTGGATTTCAGTGGTCGAATTTGTTATCCTCTTTCATAAAACATAATTATCATTATATTGGCGTGCACCACTATTTAAAAATGTGGTTTAAATAGTGTTTTTAGCATGTTGAAGTATTTCAATGACTCATAAGTGAAACGAAAATCCAAGTGTATCATCCCATGTTTCATACACACTTGTTTCTGTAGCAGAATTTCACTAAAACGCATCCTAAATTTGAACCCATTCCGTAAAGTTGAAATACATACATATACTAAACTACTGTAAAAATTTGGTGTCATTTTGTTAACTGTAGACAATTTGCGAACCAGTTGAAGGTAGGGTGGCACAATAATTAACGACTCACCCTTTAGATTTGTAGTAATGAGCTGAATTTTAGTATGGTGAGAAGGTCAATTCTCCGTTTCTGCAATGAACTGGTGCAAACAGCGTGGGTATTATGATTCCTTGCCTAATTTGATGATGTTTGAGCAAAACTTTAGGCAACAGTGTTGTTACACTGTTGAAAATGCTTTGACATCCATGTGCACAACAGAACATGTGCTCGATGAACAAATTGAGATTTGAAATTATGAAAAGAAATCCACGTACTCCGGTGAGACTCGAACTCACGACTCCCAATTCGCTAGACGGGCGCTTCTATTCCTTCAAGCTACGGAGTCACTCGACTATCTCCGTCGCCAGCAGGCCTAGAACTGAACTCGATTCCACAAACGCACATGGTTATCTTCTTTTCACAATCCAAACCCCCTTCGGATGGGATTAGATGAACATCTAACACATTGCCTGTTGTGCACATGTTGTGCACAATGTTCTATTGGTGAAATTGAAGGGAAATTGTCATATCATTCAATCATAATATGGAAATAATGAATATTCGAAGGCACACGGTGAATAGAGCCCCCACGGTGAATGGCGCCTTGACGGTACACCGAACGTGCCCCAGTGCTGATTATATTATTGTTTCGATTGATATAAGAGAAAACATATCTAGAAATTATATCTAATACAGTTCCTGGAACATTTGACCAATGGCTAAATTCTGATCCTTGAAGATCTAACAAATAGCTTGTAGCCATTTAAAAGCCACATTTGCAGCAATAATACGTCTGTTCGTTTCATGGGAAACATCATTTTTACGTATCGCATCCGCATGCATTCCAAAATACTCGAATTTAAACACACCCTCTTCAATCACTACCTTAGCACCAAAACCACTAGACCTACCTCTGTCTCTACCTGCAATCGTGTACTTCGTCTGTTCGAGTTTATTGTCAAACCTCTCCTCTCTGTCTACTTCAGAGGTTGGTCTCTCATTTTTTTTAAACTAACTGCTGATTATACTGTGTTATTCGATTTATTTTTTTACTTCAAGTATAGATACAGTCTTAAACAAGATGCATGCCCTTAAATTCAATTGCTTCTTTTTACATTATAACAAACTTTGCATGCAAAATTATTCTTACAAAACAACCAGAATCTGATAACGTCCATCATATGATTTCTTTTAAGTTCAACGATACGTGGAGCGTGAGAAGAAAAAGTGCAACAAGCCGAGAAGTCGAAACTCCTGCTAGAAATACTTCAAATCATCCCAGTCAATTCACATATAGGACACCGAGATCTCTGATAACGATTCGCGCCATGAACTGCCGACTAGGTACTAGAGTAAGTAATTGGACCAAGCTGTTTTATCTGCTTCCCACAATGGGCAATCACGGAGCCACCGTCCTACCCACATTGTATTTTTGATGCACCACCACAATAAAAGCCATGACAACAACGCAAGATGACGACCGGGTGTTTTGATTGCTATCTCATCATTTGTACCTGCTGACAGCCACTTTTTTACTTAATTTTCACCGGTGATGACAACAACGATGACATGGGGGATAATTGCAGTCCCATATGCCTGCCCGACTGAATTAAAGCTACCTACTGCATGATAAAATGTTACAATTAGGTAAATGTTTATCAGTCAGCGTCACCAAGCGTGACCACACCGACCGTGATTGCACGAAGCTGCTGATGGTAACTGGTAAATGGAAGAAGGGTTAGAGGAAATCAAACCTTTTGTCTGGTAGAAACAATTTGATGTTTCTATAGGGAATCGCGCCACTTGGGCGGTGGCTTCTATTTTTGTCTGTTTTCCACTATAACTCAGTCAAATTTGAACCAATTGACAAAATTTTTGGAATGCGGTGAGATAGGTATAGTATCTACCCGTGTACAACATTTCAAGTCAACTGGTTCAAAACTGACTGAGTTATAGTGGAAAACAGACGAATATAGAAGCCCCCGCCCAAGTGGCGCGATACCCTATTTAGATTTATGACTAGGTAGGTATGTGCTATAAATAGAAATAAGTCTGCTTTTTCAAATTTTTACTCCAAGCAGAATTTATAACGCTTTTATTCAAAGGGTTTCCTTTGCTTTACCACTAATTTTGAGCGTATTCTACGAGTACAGTCACGTGACACAATAATACTCGTATACATTGACGTAGCAGGGTTTGCATATAACTAGGGTAATTGTTCCCTTCGTTGTGGTAGTACCTAATGTTGCGGTAGTGGCAATTGAGCACTTTTTCGACTGAAATGTTACCAAAAGGCATTTTTAATAGATGTATTATGCTTAAATTATGAGATTGCACCATTTGTGTGCTTAAGATTTGCCCAAAAACCTATTTTAAAAAAATATTTTCCTTAAATTTTTTGCTGCTGTGTTCCTATTGTTGCGGTAGTCTTCCTAATGTTGCGGTATCCCATGATTTCAATGGGATACCGCAACAATAGGAACCAAAATTAAATTTTACCTCCATAATAGGAACAGTGTGCCTAATGTTGTGGTAAGCGATTTATGATCGAAAACAGAGAGAAACGATAGTTTTTATATTTTTCCAAGCAAATTTGGATAGAAAACTACCAACTAACGTTTTGCTACTCTTCATTAGATGGTACGATCATTGTTTTTAAAATGAATTTACCTTAATACCACAACGATGGGCACACTTACCCTATGAGCAAACGGATTAACACGCAGGATTACAGGTTCTTTAATTCTCGTCTTCCATCTGCAAGATGGATCTGCAGACTAGAAGAAGTAATTAGAACTATTATGATAGTTCTAAAAGCAGTAAAAGGTATAAGGTTCCATCACGGTTTTCAAAACCTCTACTATTTGGCCATCAAAATGTTACTTGTGTTAACTTCGTGTGACGGCGAACTTTGATTGACTGTAGATTTCTTCGGAGTTCGAAGTAAGTTCGATATCCTGCCGCAATGCATCCCTGAATTTCTCTGCTGGTGTCGTTGTCCGCTGTCCTTAATGAGCCCAAGTCACGAACTCTTCAGCCGCCTCGCTTTCATCATGATAGAACTTCGGGGTGGTGAACGCGTTAATTCCTCCCTAGAGCCCTTTGCTATCATGTACTTTGTTTTCAATACATTAATTACTAATTTGATTCACCTGGCTTCACTTTTAGTCGAATATGCGTTAAAGCCATCGTCTCAAATTTGCTAGAGATAATATCAATATCATCTGCGAAACCAAGCAGCGGACTTCGTGAAAACCGTTCCACTCGTGTGTATCCCGCTCTCCTTATTACAACCTCTAAACGTCTAAACGCAATGTTAAACAGCAAGCACGAAATACCATCGAAACCCTCTACGAGATTCGAAGAGACTCGAAAGTATCTCTGATACTCGAATTACGTGATTCGGCCTTTCGTAGTAGTCCCCTCAATCCATCGTCACCTTGATCAAACATATCAGTTTATCCGGGGATCCGCATTCGTGCATAATCTACCGTAGCTGCTTTAGATCGTTAGTACCGTACGCCGATTTGAAATCGATGAAGTGATGTGTGGGCACGTTGTATTCGCGACATTTCTGCAACACCTGGCGAATGGCGAACATCTGGTCCTTTGTGGAGCGTTCACCAATGAATCCAACCTGATATTGTACCACGAACTCTCTTACAATCAGTGATAGACGGCGGCATAATATTTGAGAGATTATCTTATAGGCAGCGCTCAGTAGTGTGATCGCGCGATAGTTCCCGCAATCCAACTTGCGGTTCTTTTTGTAGATGGGACACACGATGCCTTCTATCCATTCCTCCGGTAATGCTTCCTCCTCCCAAATCTTGGAAATGACCCAGTGTAGTGCTCTCACCAGTGCTTCTCTACCGCATTTTAGAGTCTCACTTGGTAGTTGATCTATTTCAGTGGCTTTGTTGTCTTTCAATCGGACAACCTCCCCCTCAATTTGTTGGAGGTCAGAGGCCAAGAGCCTTTCATCCTCTGCACGTACTCCTAGATCTCCCAAAGAGTTCGGAAGAGACGGGAATGTCCCGAAGAGTTCGGAAGAGACGGAGCGGATGAAGAATGTCTCAAACCAGGACTCAGGAGGCCATCGGTGCCTAATGTATCCGACCAGTATACGCATTCGTATTAACTGATTCCGACAACTTCCATCCGTGATACCTACGTTACCAATAGTTTGACCAAGTCACTACGAGTAAATCTTAAGCGTAACCAAAGAGTGATGAGATTGCTCAATTGAAGACGCAAGCTTTAGGAGAAGTATTGAAGAGCAAAGCTACACCAGTCGTAGTAGTTCCAAACGTCAGTCGTTCTAGGCGTTCTTCTTGCGCACTTCAAAAGCTATGATGCGGCACAATCCAAAGGGTGACAATTTACAGGCGAAATATAACACATTGACTGCAATGTGCTGCAAAGTTGTAAGGGAAGCGTTTGTTAACCCATTTCTGGTTCTAGCGATGGCTGAACATATATAGGCGAGTTCTATTAATAGAGAAGAGGCAGAAAGTAGATGGATAGATAGTAGAATGAAATGGACGGACCAGGGAACCCCTAAGCGTCTGCATACGAATCAAAAGCAGGAGCCACCAATCCCGCCATCCAAGAGTTCTAAATGTAGGTTAATGTTCTTCAAATCTAGAATCCTAATAACAATCCAAAGTTGATTTTTAATATTTTGTTTACTCGTATATTTATCATCACTATTCTTATGTTTTCACTTTTAATTGTGTGTGTGTTGATTCTTTTCCATTATTATACTTTTTGTCAATAGAATTACTAATACATAATTAAATATTTTTGTTTTGCTTTTAATATAAGATCAATGATTCTGTGTGTTTATCCCTTTATTCACTAAATAATTGTTTACTTTTTTTCTTGCTGTTGCCGAGATATACTTATCGATCAATAATATACCATTCTGTTTATTTATACTGTACTCTCCTATGTTCTCCTATTCCTGTGTTTGCAATCTCTCACTTTTGCTTGAATAATGTCGAATATTCTGTTCGTCTGCTGTCCGTCATTAGTTACATTCATACATTTTGTCACTTAAGTTGTACACGTTGTTGTTCATGTTGTTCTTACCATACTGGTTGTTTTAGCTTTGTCTCACCATCCCCGTCGACGAGGGGCTGTCTCTGTCTTGGAAAGCTTTCACCCCTTCGTCACGAGTGATGGTTTTGTTGTATTTGTGGTACCGAAAAATCTACGTTTAATCTGTCCGCCACAACAGTGCTGCCAGCCCTCCCCACTTTTGTCTGTGAGTGTGTGTTGCGTACTTGTAAATATACTCACTAGAAAATGTCGGATAAGTTCGAACTCAAAACAACAGAGTTCACAGGCAACTAGTTTGTGTTTTTTTTTTGTTTCGAATTTCTGATTTTGTTTTTTTTTTTTGTTTCTTAACTGACACTGCATTCATTAAATATGTAAAACAATCAAACTTCTACATCGGTGTTTTAGCTAAGATTCACGTTTTCTTTTTCCATTATCGTAACTCAAAATGCAATTGAATAGTCGTTTGTATTAAGTGGTAAACTAAGGTAGCGTTTCGTGGTAAGTACCAATCCCCGAGCAGGAGCTCTGCGCGATCAGCACAATAGCGACGTTCAAGAGTTTTTTTTCTGTTCCATTCGTCAGCTGTGAATACTTCTAGGGTACTGGAGAAGTATTTTTCCAGTTTTCTTTTACTTGTGATAATTTGTTTTGCGCAAACATAAACGTAAGCAGTATGAAAGAAAATCGCTATATTTTTTACACAAAAGTTGCTTTGTTATCGTGATTTGTATTGTACGACATACGAATATAGACACTTAGAAGATTTCGAAAATGGGACCTTGTTTGTGTTTAATTTAGAAGCATTTTTTGTTTTACTTTTGAATAGTGCGCTTTTAAGCCTAGGGCAGGGTTTGCTTAACATTCTTGTTTCTTGAGGACTGAAGTGGAGTGGCCACAGTCCTCAAACGAGTTTCGATTGGGTAAATCGAAAATCGACACAATCTCCGGAGAAAGACTATTTCCGTTTTGTTATTTATCATAAATATAAAATATATACGAATCTACTTACTATCTACCGTTTGTTTTTTTTTTTTACTTTATACAGTCATATAAATGATTTATGCATACTTTGTCCAAATATGTTTGTGTTCATACCAGCCTTGACATTTGCAGTGTAGAAACTCACCACATACTGCCAATTAGGTTTGCTTTTCTTTGATTTAGATTCATTTCCCTATCAGGTGTAACAATGCACAGTGAGTACTTGTTGTGAAACGCTTCATGAAACTGATTTATTTTGAAACCAAGTTTCCAAGCTTGTTTACCTCTCGATCAAGAGTGCCTTGAAAACCATGGGCAACTTGATTCGAATTGTTCACACATTTGATTGTTACGCAATTTTTAACGTAATTAATACTCACTGTGCGGAACAGACTGTTTGTTAATATCATCTCGAAAGTCAAGCAAATTTGCTATGTGAAACAAATTATTCCCTTCCTCGCCCATAATCTTCAATCGACAGTACGGCAACAAAGTAACCAGTGATGCCGGCTTCTTTGAATAAATAATTGTTATCATGACTAATCGAATCGAAACTCAACTTGTGCCTTAAAACGATTGCCTAGAGATCTTCACTGGCGGGTTACTTTTGACCAAATATGTACAACCATTTCATTCATACGAGTAGGTACCGGAAGAAAACAAAAGTTGCTTGACATAACCTATTTAGTTCGCCGCAATTTCTTTCCTGTCTGTGTCTGTTCTCACCCTCTTCTTCTTCTTCTTTTCTTTCTCATCAATATCCTCATCGCGTCCTAGAAGTTAGTCTACAGAGTCGCCTACATTGGTTTACCGCCACGTGCCGCTTCTTCCAGTGCTCTTACTTTCATTTCCCGCTCGTGTTGTCTAAAAATTGTGTTCAAGGAAGTATCATTAGCGAAAGAATTCTATCGAATGAAAAAGTGCAAATCTACCATAAAACAAAACAAAAGAACTAGAAAAAGTCTATCAAAACTAATTAAATTATTCTTTGATATAGGATACGTTTAAAAAAACTAAAAATGCTTAACATTTCAATGGGATGATCATTAGGCATACAAAATCGTTCTGTATAAGATCATTTGATGTAATGGCAGCATCACTGTTCGTTAGTGTGCAGTACACTTTCAAGATCCACCGGCTGCTTGAAAAGCCAAAGTGTGCACACGAGCAGCTTCAGGCTAATTAAAGTTCCGAGTATCGTCTTAAGCAGCTTTCAAACTGCTTAAAAAGCTCACACTGAACTTAATCGGAACTTCACATTGAAGTTTCAACAATGCTCATGGTAAGCCTCTGCAGCAGCTTGAAAGCTGCTGATAATGATTCTCAGTAGGGTCTTGTACCATTTGGGCAGGTGTACCTATTTTGGGCACTTGCCGCTATAACTAAGTCAATTTCAAATCGATTGATTTGATTTTTTGTACTGCGTTAGATACTGTACGTGCCTAACTCTGGACAAAATTTCAAATCAATCGGTTTGAAATTGACTTAGTTATAGCGGCAAGTGCCCAAAATAGGTACACCTGCCCAAATGGTACAAGACCCTACTTGCTCGAATCACTCTGATAAAACTCCAGCCATAAACCATTCAGAATAGTTTAAACAGCGATATTTAACGGTTGGTTCAAATGTAATATGTTATTTGATGCGAAAGGACCTGATCAAATGATATCATTTTATTCGACTGTTTACCAAAGTCCCATTGCAAAATTGTACGTTCTCAAAAAAAAAACTAATGATCAAATGAAAAAAAAACAATCAAGGTTTCAAATATACCTAAGATACTGCTCATGCAGCGAGTGGGCACGGTCCAACGCGTTTTGCCGTTGGAACTCAGCGGCCTGCTGGTAGTGGTGGCGGGTGGCGGTCGATAACAGATCATACAACAGAGTACATACAAGAAAGAGAAACAGAGAAAGAGGATGATAAACAGACAGTGATATGAGATATCTATCGGTCGTCAACCGGCCGGCGGCAGTGTCAATCAGAATTCAGCAAAAGCGGCGATTTGTAACAGTTGTACACCGGTAGGTACACATGTATATTACAATTACGATCGGGTTCCACATTGATCCAATTGATTTGATGGGGCGCAGAGGAGGTCGACTGTTGGATTTTCGGGGGTTTACTGTGGCCATCCCGGGAACCTTACCTGTAGGGGATCGTAGGACATGCGCAGCAGGACCTCCGAGTGGGGATCCCTCGGCATCAGCACGTTCGGTCTAGGATATGGTACATTGGCAGCTAGAGGAACGAATAAAATAAATAGGATGAGAAGAAAGAGATTAGTTATTACAATTATTTAGATAGGAAAGCTGCGATTCAAACAAATGAAGCAATGACGACGCTGATATAATGTGATAAAAGTAGTTCCGTCGGTACACGTTTGTTTACGCCGGAAATATATAAGTTTCGGAAAATCCACGACATGAGGTACAAATTTTCTTCGTCATCTGCGCTAATTGTCGTCTCATCAGACGAAAAATAGCTCATCATTATAGATATTCTGATTTACCATTGTCATTGCCTAATTAGATGGAAGCAAAAAAAATGTAGACTATCGAGATAACCACCTCCTATAGCAAAAGAAATTGAATAATTACGTAAAATTTCATGTTTCAATTCCAATCCACTTACGACCTTAAAAGTTGTCTCGTTTTGCGTACTACGAAGGCAACCACACCAAAGCAGTCGCCAGCTGAATTGTTCTTCACCCCGGTTCAATTTTTACTTCACCTGATTCACTTGTTGAATCAACCTTCAATTCACACCCCACAAAAGCTCTGTGGCTCTTTAAAGTTGGATTTCACTGCTGCAGACTACAGCATAAGCTGTTAAATCAATTATATCAATCGTTTTTTCCCGCTCATAAAATGTTTGTTTACAGTTTTCTTCGCCTAAGGAGCATGCAAGCAAATGTGTGCGTGGATTTCTGCATATGGAAGTGGAACCATCTCGGCAGGGCTCCTATTATGGGCAGCTTTGAACCAATTGACACAATTTTCGGAACGCGGTGAGATACGCATAGTATCTAGCCGTGTACAAACGTTCAAGTCAATTGGTTTGGAATTGACTGCGTTATAGCGAAAAGTGCGCAAAGCTAAATACATACCGACCACTGCCTATGTGGCTCGCTACCCTACGAATCATCGTATTCCCGGCTCCGGCAGGAGCTGCAGGAAGTGCGTAGAGGAAGGCCACATCGCCAGAGAGTGTAACTCGGCAAATGACTGATTTGCCCGGCGAACAAGGGTCACACGACGGGCGGGCCTAAATATCCGGGCCAGTGCTGGGAATGGTAACAGTAGTTTGCTTGAATTTGATGATTGTATCGCTGGCTCTTCATATCCGGGAGAATTTTTTCTGAACCAGTATAGTAGGCGATCCAATAAACTGCTACAGTAGCAGCTACAACGCGGGAGCTCCAAATGAGTTTCATTGAAATTCATTTGTCGTACTGCCGCCTGGCGCACTTCTTTAGGATGATCGACCATCATATCCAAAGCACCATACTTCCCGTGAACGCGTTCCCGAAAGCCCGACTATGCCTTTTAGCAGAGACCCTCCCGTAACAACTTTACTCTTGGTCCACGAATGCCTCATTCGTGATTCAGCAGGAACAGGCTGTCTCGTTCCACCTCTCAAGTGGGAGTTTTTTTTTTCGATGTAAAAGTGTGAAATCGACGCATATCGGCTTGTGGCTCCCCAAGTTCTCAAGAATATAGTATATTGTATGCATGGTGGATCACTGGTGTGTCCAGTTTTTGGTTATGATGTATGATGCTGTTCCAAGAAGCATCAGCGGCGGCGTGAAAACCCCACGCCGATCTGCGTACCGTTCTCCAGAAAGGCTGCGTGCATCGAAATAAAATAATCTGAATCAGATCATAACAAGATGTCCTGTTGTTCTTATTCAACAAAATAGTTAGCCTTTTTTTCAATTGCTTGGGAAGCTACAAACCGGTATACGCTGGTTTCAAGCCGAAAGTTCGATACACACACACACACGTCCAGTGCCGTTTCCCAAGAGGTCTGCTCCGATTTCCCGTCCGATTTGCCAGCAAAAATCCTCGCTATCAATCAGTCAAGGGAACATTCCTCCGCTCATCTCACCCAGGAGCCCGACCTATACATCCAGCGAAGGTCTACCCAGCCTGATACCAAATTATCCCGGATTCCGGGCACGGGAGGAGGTCGAACCAATTGAACGATAACGCAGATTACACAGCTAAACCTAAACTACTCTGAAGCCGCACAACAGTTGCTGTGGCAGTCACTCTCGGAGTCAAGTACATACATTGTCCTACTATCGGACCCATACCGCATCCCTCCCGATAACGGGAACTAGGTAGCAGATAAGACCAAGCTAGCGGCAATCTGTACAACCGGTCGTTTTCCGGTCCGGGAAATAATTTCCACGTCACTCGAGGGCTTCGCAATAGCGAAGATGAACGGGGTGTATTACTGCAGGTGTTATGCTCGATAGACCACTTCTCATCAATGCTGGATTTGCTATCTAGCGCACTAGTCAGATTGAGTCGCGTGGTCATCGATGGAGACTTCAACGCCTGAACTATTGAGTGGGGTATCCGCTCGACTAGCGCAAGAGTCTAGGTTCTACTCGAAGCTATGGCTAGGCTGAAGGTGGATGTCGCGAACGCAGGTGACAAAAAAAACCTTCAGTAGGAACGGTGCAGAGTCCATTATTGATGTGACCTTCTGGAGCCCGGATCTTAACCCTGTCTCGGACTACAGGTCCGACCTCGTGATTCGATAAGCCCGCATTTTTGGAGCAATTCCTTATGCAATGTAACACCCACGATCTAGTCGGAACCCTAAGCCGTGCTTGTGACGCCGCAATGTTAAGGAGATCCATACCAAGAAATTGACGCAAACCGGTATACTGATGATCTGATGATGTGCAGAAATCGCAGAACTCCACTCATCCTGCTAGAAGGATGATGCAAAGAGCTCGCACTGATGAGGGTAGAATGGAACGAAGTGAGACCATCAATACAACTAAACTGGCAACTGGTACTGAACAAAAAGATTAGGGCACGCAATCAGACGCAGGGGCGTACAATTTCGTTTCAATGATACACTTTCATGCAACATTTGAATGAGTCACTTCAAGTGTTTCATACATTTTTCTAATGACTCGGTCGTTAAAAAAAACTTTTCCACTCATCGTAGCACTCGGTAGTCTCCCACCCGGTCGCATTGCTTGTGCTTCACCCGTCAGAGCATTAGTGTCTCACTGGTGCGCGCTAGTCTCTCAATGGTTACGGGCGCCGGTTAATTGGATTTCAGTGGTCGAATTTGTTATCCTCTTTCATAAAACATAATTATCATTATATTGGCGTGCACCACTATTTAAAAATGTGGTTTAAATAGTGTTTTTAGCATGTTGAAGTATTTCAATGACTCATAAGTGAAACGAAAATCCAAGTGTATCATCCCATGTTTCATACACACTTGTTTCTGTAGCAGCAACGAACGAGTGTGTTGCTGGGTGAGAGATGAAGCATCACAGCAGTCCGTTCGCATGGGAAACGATTTGCTACAGTCGTCGTACGTCATGTTTTCCTTTCGAAATTGCACGACCCTGATCAGACGTGCTTCGAAAATCGCTGACAGGCAACCAACACGACCCCTTTGGGTGATACCTACAGAGCAGAGTAGTAATGGCCAAAACCAAGGGCGCGGCAGAGCCCCCAGAACGCTGCCCTGAGATGCTGCAGAAGATCGTGGAAACGATGTTTCCGCGCCACGATGCAAGACCATGGGCCCCCGTCTCGTATGGCCAAACCGACCATAGCGAGGTCGACTCGTTGACGAATAACGAAGTCATCGCAATAGCGAAGTCGCTTAAGTTGAACAAGGCACCGGGTCCGGACGATATCCCAACAGTAGCCATCAAGACGGTCATCCAGGCTAGCTCTGACATACAATGTTATAGCTCTGACATGTTCAGAATGGCTATGCAGATGTGTCTAGACATAGACGAATTTCCGGAGAGGTGGAAAAGGCATTGGTTCTACTGCCCAAACCCGGGAAGCAACCTGGCGACCCGTCGGCATACATACCTATCTGCCTTCTGAACACCGCCGGAAAACTGTTGGAACGGATCATTCTGTCGAGGCTGATGGTCTATACCGAGAAACCCGATAACTCTGGCCTATCGGATAACCAGTTGGCTTACGGAAGGGTCGATCGACAGTGAATGCTGTTAAGGCTGTAACCAAAACGGCCGAGATAGCGCTCCAGAAGAAGGGAACGGGAATCCGCTATTGTGCGATCGTCACGCTGGACTTAAAAAATGCGTTCAACAGCGTCAGCTAGGCCGTCAACGAGTGCGCTATACACCAGCTAAGAATCCCGGTTAGTCTATGCCGAATACTGAAGAGCTACTTCCAGAATAGGGTGCAAATCTATGACACCGAGAAAGGCGAGAAGAGCTTCAAAATCACCGCGGGGGTACCTCAGGGGTCCATCCTGGGCCCAGTACTATGGAACGCGGCGTATGATGGCGTATTGAGGCTAAAACTTCCACCGGGCGTACAGCTGGTTGGCTTTGCCGATGCTATTAGCCTTATGGTATACGGCGAGTCGATAGAGCAAGTTGAACTGACAACAACTCACGCAATTGGCAGAGTGGAGGACTGGATGAGGTCGAGACAGTTGACATTCGCGCATTTCAAATCGGAGGTAGTGGTGGTAAACAAAGTTCTACGAGAAGCGGAACCGCTCGCGCAGAGGCTTTGTGCCACAAGTCGACATGTGCCGAGATAATCACGGGAATATTCTCACGAGCGAACGTGAGGTGGTCGAGAGGTGGCGGCAGCATTACGATGAGCACCTCAATGACGACGTTGCAAGTACCGAAGGTGGTGTGGTAACAGATCTAGGAGTATGTGCACAGGACGAAAGATTTCCGGCCTCTGACCTCCAAGAGATTGAAGAGGAGGTTGGCCGGTTGAAAAACAACAAAGCCGCTGGAGCAGATCAACTGCCAAGCGAGCTTCCAAAATACGGTGGAGAAGCACTGGTGAGCAGGCTTGATAATCCTCCTCTAAATCAAAAGAGTTTTGCAACATGCTCTAGAGCTGTGTTTTGCTTTTGCCTCGTCGCGAGGGAGCGAACGAGCCCCAAACAGAGAGGCAATAAAAACTGAGCGAGGAAGAGGGGAACGAAAAAAAAACCGATGATTATTTCTGGTTTTTGAGTGCGATTTTCGCCTCGAGAGTCTTTCTTTGTCTGGGAGTGGAACTCGCGAGAGCTTTTTGAGTGTGAGTGGACGTGAGAAACACAACAAGCAATTATGAGTGTTGGACGAACTCCTCGCTGTTGAGGATTTGCGTTGTGATTTCCGAGTTTTATTTTCACTCCTCAGAAATTTGCCGAAATCGCTTCCTCATTTTCTCGCGAGGGAGTTTCTGTCAAGCCTGCTGGTGAGAGCACTACACTGGGTCATTACCAAGATTTGGGAGGAGGAAGTATTACCGGAGGAATGGATCGAAGGTATAGTGTGTCCCATCTACAAAAAGGGCGACAAGTTGGATTGCGGGAACTACCGCGCGATCGCACTACTGAGCGCTGCCTACAATATACTCTCTCAAATTTTATGCCACCATCTATCACCGATTGCAAGAGAGTTCGAGGGGCAATATCAGGATGGATTTATGGGTGAACGCGCTACAACAGACCAGATGTTCGCCATCCACCAGGTGTTGCAGAAATGCCGCGAATACAACGTGCCCACATTTGTTTATTGATTTCAAATCGGCGTATGATACAATCGATCGAGAACAGCTATGGCAGATTATGCACGAATACGGATTCCCGAATAAACTGATACGATTGATCAAGGCGACGATGGATCGAGTGATGTGCGTAGTTCGAGTATCAGGGACACTCTCGAGTCCCTCCGAATCTCGCAGAGGGTTACGGCAAGGTGATGGTCTTTCGTGCTTGCTGTTCAACATTCCAGGGCAGAAACGAATTACAAAAAAATTGCAAGTTTTACCATTCAAAAAGAATTACTGAATGGTAAAATTTGCTATTGGTTTGTTTGAAATAGGGTATGTGTGCCATGAGTAATCTCACGCTCCCATATTCATCCTATTCGAAAACAAGCGATTACGGCACCGATTGATTCCGTTCTTTGTGTTTACATGGGTGCTCACTTCTAACAAAAAATACAAAAATAAGTAACAAAACAAACAGCGCTCCAATCCCTTGTTTTTCGAAGGATGAAAATGGGAGCCACATGCTTAATAAGGGAACCAATACCCTAAGTGACAAAAGGGCAAAAATAATAACTGATATTGTTCTATGAAATAACTGAAGAATGTCAAATTTTGACATTACAATGGCAAACCAAGAACAAAAAAAATTAAGGTTGAGAATTGCAAAATTTATCATTATTGAGTTATTGAAAACAGAACAATATCAAAATTAGTTATTCGCCTGTCAACTAAAAAAACTATCAAAAGTTACCATTAGAATAACCAAAATTCAAATTTCATCATTATGTTGTTCTTGATAAGTGCCAAACTGCGATGGTTCATCAAACTCGTAAGAGATCAACAATATCTTACCAATTGCAAAATTTGTTATGATAGCAAAATAGTTCAATAGTTATTCTTCCGAATTTTATAAATGACAAGCGAATGGCATATTTTGATATGATATCATATTAGGCTGACACAAATTTCGATTTTCTCTAATGTCGCCCCCCCCTCGGAATTTTTTTTTTTGTCAGAATTCGACATTTTGAAATTTTAAAGTGAAATTCGAGTCGTCGAGAAAATTTCTTAACAAATCCGATGAGTTTGACGATTTTGCCTAATTGTTTGGGTATTTTTTTATAAAATACATTTATTATTTATCATCCCCCCCCTTGACGAGTCAATGATAAAAGTGACAAAAGAAGAAAATGAGATTTGTTCCGGCCTAAATCCATCCTGATATTGCCCCACGAACTCTCTTGCAATCGGTGATAGATGGTGGCATAAAATTTGAGAGAGTATATTGTAGGCAGCGCTCAGTAGTGCGATCGCGCGGTAGTTCCCGCAATCCAACTTGTCGCCCTTTTTGTAGATGGGACACACTATACCTTCGATCCATTCCTCCGGTAATACTTCCTCCTCCCAAATCTTGGTAATGACCCAGTGTAGTGCTCTCACCAGCAGGCTTGACAGAAACTCCCTCGCGAGAAAATGAGGAAACGATTTCGGCGAATTTCTGAGGAGTGAAAATAAAACTCGGAAATCACAACGCAAATCCTCAACAGCGAGGAGTTCGTCCAACACTCATAATTGCTTGTTGTGTTTCTCATGTCCACTCACACTCAAAAAGCTCTCGCGAGTTCCACTCCCAGACAAAGAAAGACTCTCGAGGCGAAAATCGCACTCAAAAACCAGAAATAATCATCGGTTTTTTTTCGTTCCCCTCTTCCTCGCTCAGTTTTTATTGCCTCTCTGTTTGGGGCTCGTTCGCTCCCTCGCGACGAGGCAAAAGCAAAACACAGCTCTAGAGCATGTTGCAAAACTCTTTTGATTTAGAGGAGGATTATCAAGCCTGCTCACCAGTGCTTCTCCACCGTATTTTAGAAGCTCGCTTGGCAGTTGATCTGCTCCAGCGGCTTTGTTGTTTTTCAACCGGCCAACCTCCTCTTCAATATCTTGGAGGTCAGAGGCCGGAAATCTTTCGTCCTGTGCACATACTCCTAGATCTGTTACCACACCACCTTCGGTACTTGCAACGTCGTCATTGAGGTGCTCATCGTAATGCTGCCGCCACCTCTCGACCACCTCACGTTCGCTCGTGAGAATATTCCCGTGATTATCTCGGCACATGTCGACTTGTGGCACAAAGCCTCTGCGCGAGCGGTTCCGCTTCTCGTAGAACTTTGTTTACCACCACTTCCTCCAAATTGAAATGCGCGAATGTCAACTGTCTCGACCTCATCCAGTCCTCCACTCTGCCAATTGCGTGCGTTGTTGTCAGTTCAACTTGCTCTATCGACTCGCCGTATACCATAAGGCCGGGTAGAGGTGAATGGCAAACCAAAAACAAAAAAATAACAAATTTTATTGTCATAACTTATTTTGTCATTCTTGAGTTCTTCATGAAGAGCTTAAAACAACATGTAAATAGCATAATGCTATTCACATGTTGTTTTAAGCTCTTCATGAAGAACTCAAGAATGACAAAATAAGTTATGACAATAAAATTTGTTATTTTTTGTTTTTGGTTTGCCATTCACCTCTACCCGGGCAATTGCTTTAGAGGGTGTTACTAGGAAAGCGGGGATAAACATGAGTGGAATGATTTTCACGAAGTCCGTTCAGCTGCTTGGTTTAGCAGATGATATTGATGTTATTGCTCGCAAATTTGAGCCGATGGCGGAAACGTACATCCGACTAAAGAGTGAAGCCAAGCGAATCGGATTAGTCATGAATGTGTCGAAGACAAAGTAAAGGGCTCTAGGGAGGAATCACCGCATCCGCCACCCCGAATTTATATCGACGGTGATGAAGTCGATGCGGTTGAAGAATTCATGTACTTGGGTTCACTGGTGACCGCCGACAACGACACCAGCAGAGAAATTCAGAGACACATTGTGGCAGGAAATCGAGCTTACTTTGGACTCCGCAGAACTCTACGATCGAATAAAGTTCGCCGTAACACGGAGTTAACTATCTATAAAACGCTGATTATACCGGTCGTCCTCTATGGGCACGAAACATGGACCCTACGTGCAGAGGACCAACGCGCCCTTAGATTTTCGAACGGAAGGTGTTGCGTACCATCTACGGCAGAGTGCAGATGGAAGACGGGACTTGGAGAAGGCGAATGAACCACGAGCTGCATCAGCTGCTGAGAGAACCAACCATCGTTCACACCGCGAAAATCGGGAGGCTACGGTGGACGGATCACGTCATCAGGATGTCGGATAGCAACCCGACTAAAATGGTTCTCGAGAGTCATCCGACCGGTACAAGAAGACGTGGAGTGCAGCGAGCTAGGTGGGTCAACCAAGTGGAGGACGATCTGCGGACCCTACGCAGAGTGCGAAACTGGAGACAAACAGCCATGGACCGAGTGGAATGGAGACGTCTACTATGTACAGCAGAGGCCACCCCGGTCTCTAGCCTGATCGGTAAGGTAAGGTAAGATGGTAAACAACCGCAAGTCTTTTTTTTTTTTTTTTCTAAACCATAGGGGGATAAATCTGCTCATCAGACACCCTAACAGGAAGGTTAGGGTAGTGTGGGGATGAGGCCGTCTTCTACAGTGCCGGTAGAAGCCAGGACTACTCTTTCCTCGACCCACTAAAACACATTCCTATGGTCGCCAAACCCTACGTCTCTCCGGAACCACCAAGAAGGTATTGCTTCAGAGAGGGGCTAGTGCATATCGCACCCTCAAGGTTAGCTGCCGTAGCCTAGCAGCAACGAACATCGATGACTCGCACTGGAGAGTCCATCACGATAGCATGCTGGCGCTTAGCCAGTTTCCCGAGTGGTCCTCGCCACTCCCTTTGTCCTCGGAAGGCGGGCAGGGTCAACCCCGCCCGCGCCCTACTGCTGAGCGGACATCAAGAACTGATGCCCACGTGCAACCCGATCTGACCTGCCCGCAAAGGAAGGGTATCACTACCCTTCAGGCCCTATCAGATGCACCCGTAGGTTGCAGACAGCAGGATCTCACCTACCCCGACCCTTGCCGGGGACCCCTTTCCAACCGCGGGCTCAGATCCAACCCAGTAGACCGACGCCACGACAGCACCGCTACCGGGACTTCCTCTCCGCGGCCACTTAATCGCTGTAAGGGTCGATCTCGACCGCAGGGCACCGGTATGACCTACGAAGCCGACTTCGAACCCCTGGACCACCTCTTGTACTGCATCTGGACTAGCCATTCTCCGAGTCCACGCGCCACCTCCTCTGTAGCTCCCAGACGATATGGGTGATTGCCGTTGAAACGGCATTCCAGCTAATCTCATCCCTACACATTCTCTGGACCAAGTTGTCCGGAGTTGTGTCCTCCCCGCATGTGGCAAGCATGCGGTCACGCATTGTGCGGAAACGCGGGCACACGAACAACACGTGTTCCGCCGTTTCCTCTAAACCATTGCACACTGGGCATTCGGGAGAATCCGCATGCCCGAAACGGTGTAGATACTGTCGGAAGCAACCATGACCTGTAAGGACCTGTGTCAGGTGGAATGAAACTTCCCCATGGCGCCTATTAATCCAACTATCTACCCTCGGTATCAACCTATGGGTCCACCTTCCTTTGGTGGAACTGTCCCACGCGCGCTGCCATTTGACCATAGAGGCCATCCTGACAGTTTTGCGTATGCCTCTTGTGCCGCGCATTTCGAAGCACTCCATGTCCTCACTGATAAGAATGCTGATAGGCACCATACCAGTAATGACACCGAGAGCGTCGTGTGACACGGTACGGTACGCGCTTGCAACCCTCAGACACATAAGCCTGTAAGTACTTTCCAGCTTCCGTCGGTAGCATTCAGTACTTAGCGCGGTACCCCACGCCGGGCCGCCATACCTAAGTATGGACGTAGCAACACTAGCCAGAAGCTTGCGCTTACTGGCGTACACCGCTGAGCTATTGGACATCATCCGGGACAGTGCCGCAATAGCTGTGGAGGCTCTTTTACAGGCATAATCGACGTGGCTACCGAAGGTAAGCTTATCGTCGATCATCACGCCCAAGTGCTTGACAGAGCGCTTCGACAGGATAGTGCATTCTCCTACACTGATCTCCGTCTGCTGCGCCGACTGCATGTTGTTAACAACCGTCACCTCTGTCTTGTGGTGAGCCAGCTCCAGTTTTCTGGACCGCATCCACGCCTCCACAACCTTGATCGAGTGGTCGGTAGTCAACTTCACCTCCTCGATCGTTTCACCGTAGACTTCGAGCGTAATATCGTCGGCAAATCCGACAATCACCACTCCCACTGGGTACTCTAACCTCAACACCTCGTCGTACATGACATTCCATAACACCGGACCCAGGATGGAACCTTGCGGGACTCCTGAGGTTATGTGAAAGCACTTCCGACCCACCTCCGTGTCGTATACTAGTACGCGATTCTGGAAGTAGCTTCCGAGAATCTTGTACAAGTACTCCGGTATCCCCAGACGCAAGAGCGCATCGGCAATAGCAGCCCAACTGGCGCTATTAAATGCATTCCTTACATCCAGAGTCACTACCCCGCAGAAGCGAATTCCCCTCCTCTTAGGCTCGAGTGCTTTCTCGGCGGTTTTTGTAACCGACAAGATAGCGTCTACGGTGGACCTCCCCTTCCGGAAGCCATACTGGTTGCTCGAGAGACCATTTACGCCCTCAGTGAACTTCAACATTCTATTGAGGATGATCTTTTCGAGCACCTTCCCCGCCGTGTCAATCAAGCATATTGGTCTATATGCCGACGGGTCTCCGGGTGGTTTCCCCGCCTTTGGCAATAGTACCAGGCTCTGCCTCTTCCAAGCTTCTGGGAAAACTCCCTCGTCCAGGCATTTCTGCATAGCAGACCTGAACATCTCGGGAGCTTCTGCAATAGCTACTTTTAAGGCCAGGTTCGGAACTCCGTCCGGACCTGGGGCCTTACCTACGCTAAGGGACTTAGCTATCCCCGCAAGTTCCACATCGGTGACCCTTTCCTCATCGCCAGCCCCAGTCCCCGGCTGTCCTACGAAAGGAGGCCAAGGACTAGGATCATGACGCGGAAAAAGTCCTCCAATGATCCCCTGCAACATCTCTGGAGATTGCTCTGTAGGAGCCATCACACCTCTCGTCTTGGCCATAACGATCCTGTAGGCATCACCCCACGGGGTCGTATTGGCACTCTGACAGAGACCCTCAAAGCAGGCCTTCTTGCTTGCTCTTATCTCGGTCTTGAGCGCGGCTTTTGCAGCGGCGAACACCACCCGCCGTTCGTTTCGCTCTTCCTCTGATCGTGCTCGCTGCATCCGCCGCCTAGCCCGTAGGCAGGCACGGCGCAGGTCCGCAATCGCGTCGGTCCACCAGTAAGCCGGTGGCCTCCCATTTCTAGGGTGGACTCGCCTAGGCATGGTCGCATCACACGCACGTGAGAGCACCGCTACCAGCTCGTCGCCGTCTAAACCGAGTAAGTTTCGCTCACGGCGGAGCGCTTCCCTAAATACCTCTTCGTCGAAGTATGATGTCTTCCACCTACGAGGGCTTGGCCTTGGCCTAGCCGCCTCTTCTTCTATCCGCTGTCTGCTGTTGTTGTAGTCGATACTGTAGCGAACCGCCAGGTGGTCGCTGTGAGTGTAGCCATCATCTACTCTCCAGTTCGAACTACTTGTTAGGCCAGGACTACAAAAGGTCACGTCAATAATTGACTCCGCTCCGTTTCGACTATAGGTACTCTTGGTACCGACGTTAGCCAAGTCGACATCTAAGATGGCCAGTGTTTCTAGCAGGATCTGACCCCGCTGGTTCGTGAAACGGCTTCCCCATTCCACAGCCCAGGCATTAAAGTCACCCGCTATTACCACCGGCCTTCGCCCTGTTAGCACGGTCGTTAAGCGGTCCAGCATTTGCGTGAACCGCTCGATCGGCCACCGCGAAGGCGCATAACAGCTACAGAAGAAGACCCCGTTTACTTTGGCGACCACGAAGCCCTCATAGGTAGTAGACACCAACTCCTGCACGGGGTATTTACCCGTCGTCCATATCGCCGCCATTTTCCTGGTCCCATCCGAGGCCCAGTTGCCGTTGCCGGCGGGTACTCGGTATGGGTCCGAAATGATGGCGATATCCGTCTCCCACTCAGAAACCGCCTGACAAAGCAGTTGCTGAGCCGCATCACAGTGGTTCAGGTTCAGCTGCGTTACCTGCACTGTGATTTGTTGCTCACTGCGGCTTTCTTAAAGGCCGGGCACCCTGGACCACCCATCGCATGTCTGTTTTTCGAGGTTTTCCCGGTACAGATCATGCAGATGGGCGGACTCGTGCAGCTTTGGGCCTTATGACCTTCAGCGCCGCATCGCCTACACAGTTTGCGCCTGTCGGGGCCTTTGCAGTCCCACGACTTGTGTCCTGGTTCCAGACACCTGAAGCAAACCTCAGGTGGCTCGTGGAATGTCAGGTGACATACACACCAGCCCACCTTGATACTCCCTACTTTAACGGACTTTTTAACATCCGCCACAGGTAGCTGAACCAAAGCTATCTGTGTCCCTGCTGGCCCTCTCCGTAGCTTAACGGCTGCGGCGGCCACCTGCACATCGCACTGTTGCCGCAGTGCCGTGACGAGCTCTTCCACTTCGGTGATCTCGTCAATGTCTTTGACCTTCAGAGTCGCCTCATGTGTCAGAGCCCTCACCTGCACACCTTCGCCAAGGACCTCTTCTGCCAGCCTTTTGTAGGCGGCGCCCTTGTGCTCCTTCTGGCGCTTCAGCTCCAGGATCATCTCGCCCGTACGAGTACGTCTAATACTGCGTACGTCGGCTCCAAGACCCTCAAGCTTGGCGTCGCTTCGCATCGTCTTCAAGACGTCCGAGTACTTGGACTGTTCCGTCTTGATGACGATAGCGTCGCCTTTCTCACGCCTGGCACCTGCCTTCCTACGCCTTGGTTTGGCGTCCTGTACTTCTACCTGCGGAATCACCTTCTTCTTCTTCTTCCGCTCTACCTTTGTCCAAGGAGGGTCTTCTCCTTGGACCGCCCTGCTCTGTGGCTGCTGAGGGCCCACCATTGGTCGCAACCCCTTATTCCCATCATTCCGGGACGGGCCAGCCTTTTCAGGCCCACCCTTCCCAGCTTTCCGGGAACCCTGGCTGGGGTCCGACTTTCCAGCGTTACCACCGGCTTTCGGGGTTATTATACGCCTGGCCTTGCGGGCGCCGCCAGACAGCTCCTCACCTGACGGCTGCCTCGCCCGCTTCTGCGAATGCTTGTCACGTTTGTCACGAGCATTCGCTTCCACACTCCTCGGACTACCTGCGAAGGAGAAGGCCTCTGTTTGTGTAAACTTCGACACATTCTCCTTTGCTGGTTCCGCAGCCGTAGCAGCCAGCAACGCCACCGCGTGCTCCTGCTTGGCCTCATCGACAGACACTCTAAGTCTAAGCAAGGCCGTTTTCAGGTCCTTGCTTATGTTCGACTTAGTTGTCGCAAAGTCGATGATTTTGCCAAGCTGGTGCTCAGCAACCTCTAATGCGGGCCGTCCTTTACCAACTTCTTGGCTGATGGCCCTCAGCAGCCACGCTCCGTCCATGACCTCCACCGGCTGGCTTGCCGTGGAGTGGACAGGAGCTCCCACGCTTGAGCTACGTAAGCTACCAGCACCTGACTCCTCGCTTCTCCTTGTCGGAGACCTCATCAACCCACTTCTTGCGAAGGGGTTGATCGCACCACTACTTCCACCTAAGTTGTTTGATTTAGAATTCTTGCTCATTGTTCCCACGAGTTGCACGAGAAATAATGTCCACCACGCCAGAGCTCTGCATTAACGCGGTAAGGGACAGCATACTGTGGGGGGTGCCCAGGTACCCCACAGGCTCCGTTAAAGATCGAGCATCTTTTTCACCCCCTCGATCACTCATTCCTCGGCACGGGTCGCTTGACACCTTGAATTGGGGTTAGTAGTCCTATTCTTAGCCGGCAACTACGCGGCTGACTCGCAAGCGGGGGGGTGCGTCAGGCCCCAGGACATCCGTCCCTGCTGCCCCAAAATCAACCGCAAGTCTGAACAACAGGCAGTGGTCACCACAGGCGGGTGCACGATCAGCTCTAAGCGTTTACTGAAGCAATTGGAGGTCATGATCGACAAAATCTGAAATTCACCACGTTGGATATTCCTGCAAAAGGGCAAGCATGGCGATAATGGCATTATCAAAAATTATGTTAAATAGCTCGCCGGTAGTTTCGAGCAAGCGTAAACGCCGGTACGGCGCCGCTGCGTGGTCGAGTGCGCTAGTGGTCAGCCGAAACGTGAAGCGACTCGAGAGTACCCACAGGCTGATGTGCCTTAGGGTGGTTAGTACATACCGCATATAGTCTCAAAAGACGCGGAATGTGTGCTAGCGGACATGATGCCCATATAACTAGTGGTGGCAGAGGATGAAGAGTGCCTCGCGCGACGCGGCATATGAGGTGCGAGACGGATCGCCAGAACATCGTCAATGTTGAAATAGCAGAGAGAATGGGATTCCCCCAGCAAGGGTATATGGACACAAAGGCTCATATTGAGCATGTCTGAATGGACGAACAGGACCCATGGTGAAAAGAACTTTCACTTGACACAATTTCTGTCAGGCCATGGACACGCAGGCTCACGCTTCGTGAAGCAAAGGTCGAGTATGCGCAGGAGATATGCGGTAGAGATATCACTCCGGACAACACTGTTGAGAGGATGTGTACGGGGGCGGAAAAGTGGGATTCCGTTACTTTCACGGTCACCCGAATCGTACACGAACTACAGAGAAAATGATGGGCCGACCAACAGCAAGTTGAGTTGGCCCTCTTCCCATCCGAGAGCTTGAGTCCAACGGGTAATCTCTAGTACTAGTCAGGATCCATGCTTCCAGAAGAGAGAGGACGGTAGCTGGTGGAATGCTAACCTATAATAGAGCGTTCATGTCCCCCTCCATCTCGAAGTCATCCCTAACGGGCGTACCGCGAAGGTAAGGAAGAGTGAGAATCAGTTTTTAGTGGATCGACGAAACTCACATAACCCGAGGTACCACCGGAGCAGATTTTCTCGTTCTATTGAAAAAAAAAAGACACCAGAAAGAAAAAGTCATGTGCCTTTTTGATAATGGATTTTTTATAATCATAGCTCAAATTGAAGGCATGACACGGAAAATTCTAAGGTAAATACAACGTAAATCACACAGTATAGTTTATTGGCAATCGATGATCATTGAAAACAAGAGACGCGATAGTCACACATGATGGTGAGCATAAAGGTATGCAAATGATCAGGAGATGAAGGACTGAAGGTCAGTGGTAGTTAAAGGCAGTTCTGGTGGTTGTATCGAGAAAGAGCATGAGCAATAGCCAAATGTCTTCAATTGAATACAAACTCACGTGGAAGTTGGAAACCGGCCGCCACCGCTGCTGCCGCCGCCGTGTCTTGCTGTTGTTGTTGCTGCTGCTGCTGTTGCGAGTGCAAATGCAAGTGCATATGGGAGTGAGCGTGGTATTCACCAGCCAAGCGCAACTGTAACAAGTGAACAGACGATAACCACATACGAAACAACAGTTTCACACAGGGATCATCGGGGGGTAAGGTGTTTCGGGGATCCGATATGTTTGATTCATCTTTCTTCAATTTTCTATCTTTTATGTAGTATGCTCTGTCTTTCTATCTCGAAAATATTATTCTCTAACTTCTATCTTCTATATTCAACCTTCTATCTTCTATAGTCAACCTTTAATTTTCTATCGTCTCTCGTGCTTCAGCCATCTTATATCTACATAAGCTATCTCCTATCGTCAACCATCTATTTCTATCTTCAATGCACTATCTTCTGTCTTATATCTACTAACATCTGTCTACTGTCTTTCATGCTCAATCTTCTGTATTCTATGTTTTATCTTATTTCTGCTATCTTCGATGTTCTATCTTTCATTCTCTATCCTCTATCGCCTATCTTCTTTTATCTATCTTCTAACTTCAATATTCAATCTAACATTTTATTCTACTTTCTTATTCTTTTTTAAATATTATCTTATCTCATTTTCTCTATCATCTATCTTGTTATTAATCTATCTTGAAATTAAGAGTGGAATCAAACGCAACGGATCACGTTGATAACGACAGGACATGGGAGAATGTTCGTACGAAATGGGAAAAGATAGGAATCAGCAGAAGGTGACTGATACGTACCATCGTCGTCGGATCGGTCGGATCTAGTCCAATGAGATGTGGCGGCAGGCCCGTGACTGATTGTTGGAGATTTGGCAGTGTTCAGTACGTGCAGGTACGTTTGGTACGAGGGATGGTCAATACCAAGCGTGAAGAAAAGATTCGGATCGGGTCATAATGAGCCCCAATCCGAATAAAAGTGCAGCGCACCACGAAGAAGCAAGTCACGTCAGACGACAACAACCGGGTGCGGTTCCATAGTTTGGGCAGGGATTTTAAATTTGTTTTTGCAAACAGAATTTACAGTTTATATATTTGAAGCCCCACAAATATTCGTGTGATTGTATTCGATGGTTTAATAGTATCACCAGTTTATCAATCGATATCATTGTGTTAAGTTTAAATTGGAAGTTTTGATTTGGAGAATAAAATTAAGTCAAGACAGGATGTTTAATTTTTTATTCATATTTGGCAGGTACCACGCATTATCACGTCACATAGAAATAAAGATTTAGATGTTAGTTATCAATGCCCAGAAGTAAAAGATGAAGTAACGAGGGTCATATGAATAAAAAGTAATAAATATGAGTAATAATGATATGATATGATATAGAAATAAACACGTTTTATATTTAGAGCACCTTTAACGGTGCGCTTCTATACCCCGTTTGACAGCCCTTCATCATTGCAGCAAACTTTACCGGTCGCTGCTGGATGCGCTCGCAAAATAGTAGCGCTATGGGTGGGTGACCAAATATAGTAGCGGGACAGTTGCGCTGCTAAAAATTATATGGGAATATGACAGCCCTCCCGATACGAATCAAGGTGACTGATTTGATTGCTACCGGTGTGGAAAAGGGTGGTTAAGTCAAAATGGTAGCGCTGCGTGGGTTGCTCGAAAAGTAGCCGACGTTAATGTTGCTCTAAGAGCAGTAAATGTAATATAACCACGTATGTGGCAGCCCTAATCCTATCTAATGCATCTGACAGGAGCCAACATCTATCGTGTATCCACAATGGAATCCTTTGTGGATACACAAATGTTTACATACAACATGTTGGATTCTTAAAGATGGCGTCCTAGCACCCTGGTGAATATAACTTTTAGAACTTGAGCTTGATTGGCCGCCCGTAGATACTACTCCATCAGTGTCGCCAGACCAACACACTCACACAAGAAACCAATGAGATATCTGCCGGGGACAGCAGTCATCTTCTATTTTCGGCGACAATGGCGGCTGCCACGTCCGTCAGGTTGCTGGTCAATGTGGGGAAGGGGAAGAAAGTGATGATTGCAATTTATCCACAACAAACCTCTGCGTCTGCACAAATTCATGCGGATAATAGGATTCTCTCTCACGCCAATTTTCAGTGAAAATCTGGGTTGAGAAATTTCCCGTACAAAGAGGAGAGTGAAAATATGTTTTTACTCACTCGCATGCTGCGAGAATTCCATTTACCCTGCGTCGGCCGATCATGTTGTCTTTCCTTGACTGGTAGAGTGCGCGTGTCGCGGTTGTTTTTAGTAATGATCCAGGTTCAAATCCCGTCACGGGCACAATTTTTGTTAATTTGCTTTGAATATATTTTAGTGAGAATTTGATGAGGGAAACTTAAACAGAACGAGAAGAAATTATCCGCAGGTTGGAGCGATTTTCAGTTATCAATTATCGTTGTTCTTGAAAGAAGTACTGGAGGGGAAAACGTTTCTCAAGCAAAAGAATGAAAATAAGCTCTCCCACCGACGTAAAAATACGTTATTTCATATCGCCGAAACGAAAATTACGAACCCTGTAAAGGAGTACTGCTAGAATTTCCCACAGGAATTAATTAAGGAATCAATCCAGAACTTCTTTGGAGTTTTTTTCAGCAGCTCCTCCTAGAATGACTACAGAACTACCTTCGGGAATACTTTTAATGGATATACAGGTAGTTTCTCCAAAAGTTTTTGAGTGAATTTTTCTATGAGTTCCTTCGCGAATTAATCTTCAAGAGTTCCTCCAAAAATTAGTCCATAAAATCATACAAAATTATTTGGAAAATTCCGTCAGCATTTCTTTCGGAAATCTCCTCCATCAATTCTTTCGGGAATTACTTTGATGATTGATGCAAAAATTTCATTGTATATTTGACCTCCTTTGGAAAATTCTTCGGGCTTTTCGTTGGAAATGGTTCCTGCAATTTTTAAGCTACATCTTTCTTTCTGTAATTTTTAAGCTTTGTTTTTTTTTGTAAATTATTCTGAAATTTCATTTGGAAAGTGGGTAATTTCCCTGGATATTTCTTCAAGAGTTTCAGTGGAAATTCCTTCAGTTTTTCTTGAAAATCTTTCAAGAGACCTCCAAGAATTATTTCGGGAGTTCCTCCGACATTTCTTATAAGATTTCGTCCGTGAGCTTCTCCTGGAACTCTTTGGAGATTTCAGTAGTAAATACCTCTAAGAAGCCTGTTTTGACTTACTTATACAATTTTTAGGAGTTTTTTTTATTGGAATTTATCAGGATATTTAATCAAAACATTCACCGTAAATGTCTTCGGAAGTTCCTCTAGGAATGCCTTCAGGATTTTTCCTGGAATTCCTCCAAGTATTCCTTCAGATTTTTCTCTCGAAATGTTATGCAATTTTCTCCAGGAGTTTGTTTGAGTTTCCCTTCATGAACTCCTCCGATAATTAGCTTCTGTAGTGTTGTTGAGATAATACATAATATTTTTGGAATCTGTATTCGAAACTAATTCAAAATCCATTTTTTATAGTTTTACATACACGGAAATTATTTAAAAGTGGTTAGTATTTTTTTTTAATTATGCAAAATTAAAACGACATAACTTGAACAAAACCGCAAAGTGTTCTTTCAGGTTCATCTAGATAATATGGCACTCATCACACAGCAGGTCGGCTCCAGCAGATGCACGTTCTCCTTCATTTGAGAACTCCTCCACACAAAATTTATTCAAGAAGCAACCCTGACATAGCGCTCATGAAGAAGTCCTGAGAGAATTTCCCCAGCAATACTTCAGCAAGTTTTAGTAAAAATACCAGTAAATTTCCTCTAGCAATGTTTCTATGAGCTCACCTCCCAAACGTTTTTCAACAAATTGCCTGCAATTTTTTAATATACTTTTCCTTCGAATAGTTCTGCTAATTGTCATCATTTCCCATTTTATAGATTCTTGTAATGCTCCTACGAATGAAGTTGGACCTAAGAATGAATCTTATGTTATTATAAATTAATCTCGAGAGCTTTCACAGAGTTTATCCACGTTATAGAACTTCAGATGGAATCCCAGGAGAAATGTTAGGTAAAAATCATGAAGAAGTTCACGATGGAACTCTTGCAGAGATCTTTGATGAATTACTTTTAGGCATTTTCTAGAAGCTATCACAAGAATACTTGGAAGGACTTGAAGAAATACTTGGAGGAGGTCTTGGAGGAACTCCTGTAAAAATTACCAAAAAAAAAATCGGAAGGACTTCCGCAGTAATCTCTGCATGAGGTCCTAGAAATATTTTTGAATAAAGTAAAAGAATTCAAGGAAAAAACCTTAAGAATTGTCACAGTAAATTTCGAAATTCCCAGAATTATTCTGGGAACTTTCAGAAAAATTGAGGATCTTGCGCAAGAGTTTTTGGAAGAAATCCTGAAATAATTCCCTGATTACAGTTTTAAAAATTCCTGCAGGAAATTTCGAATGAATTTCCGAAGGAGCTGATGGAACAATTGCTGGAAAAACTTTCGTGAGAATTTCCTGAAAAATCTCCGACTACTTTAAGATGATTGTCCAGGTGAACTTCGAGAAGTATTCTCAGTGGAACTCCTGGAAGAATTTCCAGGATAAACTCCTATAGAAAAACTCCCAGTGGATATGAAGGTGAATTCTCAGAAGAAAATACCGGAAAAAGCGGAAGAACTTCTAAAAGAATTCTCTGAGAAACTAGAGAAGAAATTCCCAAATTAACGCCTGGAGAAATTCCCAGAGTAACTCCGGCAGGAATTTCTTGGGGATCTCCTCCTAAAGGAATTCTCCATGGAACACCTAGAGGAATAATTCAGCGGGGAATTCCTATAGAAGTTCTTCAATAGAAACTCATGGAATAAAACCCTTCAGAAACTCCTGGAGGAATTTCCGGAGTTACTCATTGTTGTGAACGAGCATCCAACGTGAGGCGAATGCCCCCTATGGAAGCGTCATCGGCAAGGCTCGTCTCATCACGACGACGGATGGACGACGACGAACGGGAGCAACAACAACAGAACGCCATCATCTGCAACAGCAGCAAGATGCTGCCCGCGCGATCTCCGCGAGATTACTTTTAATCCGTTTGTAATATTGTGTACATAATGTAAATAGTAGTCTTGTGTCAATAAATGTGCATGTTTTTATTATGTAATGTCTGCGTGTGGAAGTTATTCTCTCGGCCGCATATCCCGTTCCCCCGGACATGAAACTCATAGAGAAATTCCCAGTCGAGTTCTTCGAGGAATTCCCGGAAGAAACACTTTTGGAGAGATTCCCGGAAGGATTCCCAAAGAAGCTTGGAATTCTTGGAGAAATTTCTAAAGGAGTTGCCAGTGAAACTCCGAAAGGAATTCCCGAATTTCCCAGAGCAACTTCCTGATTACTTCTCGGAGGAACTTCTAGAGATATTCCCAATAGAACTCCTTGGGAAATTACCAAAGGAGCTCTTAGTAGGATTTCTTGTAGAAATCTCGGAGAGATTTCTAATGACAGTATGATTTGATAAAACGTACTGAACTCAGTATTATTACTTTTTAAACGTACGACCCAGTGATAACCAAAAAAAAAAAAATCAAGAAGTTGTAACGACTTACCTATCCGTTCTCGTTCGAGATGCGCTAAGGCAGTGGGGTTGCCGTAGAGTGCCGGAAACTGTGACGGATGCATCCCTCTAAAATAGGTGAGAAAAAAAAGAAATGTTCCAATTAAAATCAAAACGTTTGCTTACACACAACCCATAATACAAACCTCCGGTAGTACTCCATCCAGTGCGGTTCCAGTCGCGATTGACCCATGGCCGCGGCGGCCGCCGCCGCTTGTTGATTTTTCAGCTCGTCAAACTCCCTAAAAAAGATGTCCCTGTTAATCGTAGAGAACGGGCCAAAACTCGATCAATATCAAATTGTCAACATTAAAAGTCTGATAGGAGAGACAGAGAGAGTGTGAGATCATCTAAAACGGTTGCATCGGAACAGAACAACACAAACAGAAAACGGAACAACGGACAAACGGAAAGAAACAAAGAAATACATTGGTGACCTGTTTGTCAGGTACGTGCGCTATGGCACCATCAAAGAGGATTGGGTGGTGGGAGGTAGCGGGAAGTGACCGAAACAATCTAAAAGGTTTTCGAAACACCGTGGGGCAAACAGTGGAGCTAGTCTATATTTGAATTTGGATCGGAAGGATATGCGAAGATTTTAATTTACTTCGAGTACAGTACAGGATACTCTGTACTTCAAATTTAGCGTTTTACCAGACTAGTACCACGAAATGGATAGAGGTTTAGGATGGAAAACAGGATGGGAGCATAAATTTTTAGATCGAGCGTAATCAGTTTTGTATTGTATTAGACAAGCACAATTTGCGGTGTTTGAACCATGCAGCAATGTGTTACTGTATGATCCAAGCATTTATCTTTCGTTTTTTTAGAAACAACCAATTCAGAGGATGAGGACGGTGACGTTTGTTTAAGCAAATTAAATGTCAAATGAATAGTTGAAAATGAAATTGTTAAAATCTTCCAAATGAAATATGGCGACAAAATGAATGAACCTAGACACGAAATTCACAAATTAAACAAAACGGAACAAACACAAATGTCACAATAAACAAACGAACCGATGATGTACGTACAGTGTGTTAATATAGTAACAATTTGAAACAAGAAACAAAACAGATAAATGTCTGCTGAAGTTCTATACCTTTCTCTATTAAAAAGTGGATGATATGGCGGAGGGACCATCGTTTCCACAGGACTACAAATAAACCGGATTTACGGATGGAAATCAGGAGAAAAAGAAGAAAGAAAAAGAAAGAAGAAACAAGATAATCAAGATACGTATGGTTGCTGTTGATCGGAATAGAAGCGCGCACACGAAAATGGGGCCATTTGGGCCGCCATTTCGTGTGACAGGCTCTACGTTAATGCGTGTGAGTTTTTATATATAGAGATGTCAATGCACAGATATTGGTTGATTGTAGGATGTATGAGAGCGCAAAATCAATACAAGAGGTAGGTATTATGCCACAAGAGAACCCTCTCACTCTTCGGTTGTTCTTGAAAATGGACAAAACTGGATCAAAGCAAATGCATTCATCACACGAACTATCGTCGTTCTAGATCCTGACACGGGAATGTCCGTTATCATCGGAAAAGTGTGAGCCAAATAGAATAAATTTCGATTAGTGTTGTTGTTTCAACTATATTTTTGTTTGAGTCAATCAGATCTATAGTTAAATTAACAGAACTCTCAAAGTTCATTGGTATTTCTGAGAGAAGATCTATCAAATAAAGACTCATGAAAACAATGAGTTCAATGCGACCAAAGCTCATATCATTACGGCATTGATCCGATTCCGATTAAAGACGCTTTAATGCTTGTAATGCATCTCCGATGTACTGCAAGCATTAATAA